>NW_026067949.1:1508789-1511638 GCF_014885135.2 Alexandromys fortis | reverse complement strand
GGGGGGGGGGGGGGGAGGAAGAACTTGCTTGTCTTCTCTCTTACACAAGCTAACACTAGCTTAGTTTTAGCGATTAAAGGGATTTTCAAGAGCTTTTCTGATCAGTGAACACATTGTTTTCTCCTTCAGTTGGCTCAACTTTCTCCATTTTGTACATTACAAAAGATAGACAAATAATCTTCTGTATTTTTTTTAATCACATCTTGATGGGAGCAATGAAAAACTCACTTATCACCCAAAATTCCGAATAATCTTTCTTTACAAGTTTTATGTTTTGTTTATGATCATGTCCCACAGATGTGACTTATAGTGTACATATAATAAAATCCAAGGTTCTCAAAAAAGAAATTTGCGTAGTAATTCTGATTTGTTTATAAGGTGTTAAAAACACTTAAAAACTTGTGTTTAATTTCTATTTCTTTTTTTAATATCTGAACATGGGAGACAGAAACTACATTTTAATACGATAATAACTCATAACTATAATAAGTAATTGATATAAACAAAAATAGAAATTACACGTTCGTTTTAGCCTTTTTAACTTAAATAATACTCACTGACAGTAGTAATATAAAATCTGATATGTACTGCAAGACCACAATCATCTAACTCACTCTTCAGTTTGATCATCATATTAGCTCTATCAATTTGCATGATTGATAGATAAAACTCTGGAATATTATTTATGCCACACATGAAGATATAAAATGAAAACATGGTATAGCAACTATATACGTCTTGTAAACCATCCAAATAATAAATCTCTATTAAATCCATCAATGCCTGTGAATATACATTATTCTTCATAACTTTCAGAATGAGAGGTTTTTATGTAAATAATTTCAATTGCAATAGAATGTAATATGAGTGTATTTAATACACTCTGACAATTGCATAAGAAAAATGTTGAAAGATTGAAAAAGATGGCTTAGAAAATAATTAGGGACTCCTGAAGAAGACTGTGTCAGAGATCACATGGTGTCTCAAAACAGATTCAATTTTTCCCCTACCTCAGACCACGTATTTGATGCAGTACTTTTTCTGGTCACTGAATACAATTTGCTTTGACCAATAACTTTCAACAGAGCCATTCTGAAAGGAAATAACTATTGCTATGCAGTTTATATTGTTTTATTAAGTTATTAATTTTAACTATCCTTACCTGAAAAAAAAAAAAAAGACATGTGGTATAGAATTGTATCTTGGTAGAAAGCTAGTCCAGTTTGAAGCAACCTAACTTGTGGACCAGCAAATACATAAGAGATAAGTCAACTTTGAAAACATCTTCACTTGCTGTGATTATTTCCAGAAAAAAAAAAAAAAAACAATGAGGTGGTGGTGGTAAACTGTAAGTTAATAATCTTCACCACAAAATCTGAAAGTGGAATATTACCATGATATTCTCACTGTGTCAGAAATTCTTCCAGCATTATTGATTCAATCCCATTATTGTTGGTGAACTGAAGCTCCCTTCCTAGCAAGCAAGGCACTTCACCTCTGATTATACAATGCTTTCTTTCTAACTAGAGTGAAGAGAGATACTCTTGACCTGGTGTGGGTTTTTTCAGGCTTTTCTGTAGAATTATCAGGAGTATGAAACAGATAAAGAAAAGCATGCAAAGCTATGTAATGCACAAAAGAGCTCCCTTTCAGTCAAGTAGACTCACCCAACCTCAGCATCTGGCCATCACCAGAGAAGATCACTGTGTGTGCTTCCAATCTGCCACCTCTGCCTTATACAGAAAAAATAGATGAGGGGAACAAAAAAGTAACATTTCACCAGTGCAATTCACGTTTTTGGTGTGAACACATGTTATTTTAAAATTCTTCATCCTGGCAGATTTTCATTTTTCAAAAGGCAATGAAAAGTATCAAGGGAGATATTAAATGAATTTCCCTCCCTACAACTATCTATTTTTGACCTTTATCAAAGTCCACTTTCTTCTCCTTTGGGGAGGAAAAGTGATTCATATCATCTTCTTCAACCAAGAAAAAATATCCGAGGAAAGAACAAATAAAGGAGCCTTTCATCTGGTCATAAAACAATTATTAATTGCACTATTAAGTAACCTACAGAAACCTGGGAGGGGAGTGGGGAAACAGTAAATCTCCTTGAAAAATATTCCCAAAGGGCTCATATAAATCAAAGTGTGTATGATTCCGACAGAGAAGCAAGAAAGGCCTCTGGAAACTCAACCCATGAGAAGGTCTTGAGGGCAGGACCCTAAGGGATTGAAGGAAGCAGAGTTCAAGGATTGATTCATCATCATGGTGCACCTAATTAATAAGATCACATTGTGTGAATTCACATTTGTAAAATGTTTTATTAATGTGCCATGTTGTATGTATGTATGTATGTATGTATGTATGTATGTATGTATTTCTCTTTTCCCAAGAGATTTGCTGTAACAGGTAAGAGAAAGTGCTGTAACAGGGGAAAGAAATGTGTGGTGCACTATCAGGCTTTCAAGCTGCTTCTTCATCAAGTCCATACCTATGACAGAACCCTGAATGGAGTATAGAGAGTTTCCTTTTGGCTTAGTTTTCAGGTACATCCTTGGCATTTGGTTATGGATTAACAATCAATACTCATAAAGCATTAGGGATGGGAAAGATTGTGTGATTGCTACTAAAATTTCTGGTCTGGTTTTTCTTTTTTTTTTTCATTATGGCATGTTTGGACATGTATATAATGTATTTTAAATCATATTCTCCCCATTACCTCTGTTCTCTCCCTTCCTCTCCAAATGACCTCCTTCTTTCTCCTGCCATTCTCTTTGTTGTTTTCTTTTTTTTTAATTAATTAATTTATTAAAGATTTCTGTCTCTTCCCCACCACCGCCTCCCCT
>NW_026067949.1:1361509-1508579 GCF_014885135.2 Alexandromys fortis | reverse complement strand
CCGGTTTTGACCCAGGCTTTTTCAGACCCAGGCCAGCTGGCCTTGGTGAGTTCCCGATGGAACATCCCCATTGTCTCAGTGTATGGATGCACCCCTCGCGGTCCTGAGTTCCTTGCTTGTGCTCTCTCTCCTGCTCCTGATTTGGACCTTGAGATTTCAGTCCGGTGCTCCAATGTGGGTCTCTGTCTCTGTCTCCTTTCATCGCCTGATGAAGTTTAATATTCAGGAGGATGCCTATATGATTTTCTTAGGGTTCTCCTTCTTATTTAGCTTCTCTAAGAACCCGGATTATAGGTTCAATGTCCTTTATTTATGGCTTCTATTAGAATACTGAATAGAGTCTCTTTAAAAAAAAATGAGTAAAGGCCACTTAGAGGAAATCTTTAAAAATGAAGCCCATGGTGGATCAGACAAGTGAGAAGATCTTGTGAAGATAGGCATATTATTTCTAGTGTTCTTCCTTTTCTGCATCTAGCCATACACCTGCTAAACATGGACATCTTTAGTGTGGGGGCTTTAGGTCAACTTGACAAAAGCTAGAGTCATTTAGAAAGAGGGAAACCTAATTGAGAAAAAAATGCCCCCAAAGACTTTGGTCTGTGGGGCAACTCTGTGGTACATTTTCTTGATTGATGAATGATGTGCACAGACCTAGCTACTTACCAGGAGGACCACCATAAGGCAAGAAGGCAGGCTGAGAAAGCTATGAGGAACAAGCGTCTCACATGGCCTCTGTGTCAGCTCCCTTGTTCATGCTTCTGTCTTGTCAGAAGCCACATTTGGGGGTGACATCTGTTGTGGTCCAGCCACAATGTGTTTGTACATTCCAGAGTAGGAATGTGTGGATGAGAAATGTTAGGTGGAGGAACAGAGATGTGACAGAAACACAGAGATGTAGGATAGTGCCATTAGGGCAACTCAGTGAATATTGAATACTTAATCTGCCCATATTTATTTTCCATATGTTTATATATCCCAAACCAAAGCAGGAAAGAAGGCAAAAGCCTGCTTTAACACGACACAAAGGATAACCAGAGAAGTTACTTGCTTCAATACTTGAGATATGAAGTCACTATTTCCTGAGTTAGGAATTCTGAAGTTTTGGGCAGGATATGCAGCAAATACACCCTACACCAAGTATACTGTAGACAGCCATTCCCTGTGTTATACTTCCTATTTTAAAATGAAGAAGCAGGGATAAGCTTAAATTCTCTGTCCAAAGTGGGCCAAGACTCATATCTGTGGGCATCCACACTGCCTATAGTTTCTGTCCTGGCTTCCAAGAGTGATGGAGTGTGATCTGAAAGCCGAAGAAAGAAATAGACATTCTCCTCGCCAAGTTGTTTTCAGACCCGATGTTTTATCACAGCAATAGAAACCCTAACAGTGAGAACCAGGGAGCCTGCTTGACACTGACCTAGGCACTCTGTATGTATGTTACATAAGAGGTTTGGTCCTTTTATGGGATTCCTAACAGTGGAGACAGGAACTGTCTCCAACTAACTCTTTTACTAGCTTTGGGGGACACTATTTATCATACTGTGTTGCTTTGCCCAGTCTTAATACATGTGGAGGTGCTTAATCTTGCTAGAACTTGATATGCCATGTTTCATTGATACTCGTAAAAGACCTGCTCTTCCCTGGATGGAGACAGAAAAGGAGATTGGGAGTGCAGTGGGGTAGGAGGGGTGAATGAGGAAGATTTACTTGGAGGGTAGGATTGTGGGGAGGTTGAAGCCTAGATGTAAATTAAATAGATAAATAAAACAAAAATGAAAAAAATGCATCATCAGGTATACTTCAGAGCCAGCAAGGAAGGTGCTAAGAGCCCATGTGTTTCCCTGGAAGCATCTGCAAGTGTAGGTCAGATGAGCATGCTCTAGTAGCCTACACCAGGATCTACTGAAGGTACATATATAGCTGCAAACATGAGAGATAAACTATGACCTCCTCAGCACTCTGAAGGCTTTACTGAGATGGTACTCTGTTTTAAAAAGAGCACCAGTTCCTTGTCAGATGGCATGAGACACTGATCCATAATCAGAGTCCATCTTCCCTTTCATGGTACAATTAATATGTCCCTGAGATGGTGGGACAAAGAGGGCCCTTTCAGCCTTTCTATAAGAGTTCTAATACCATAAAACCCTACCTAAAGATCTAAGCACCTCCCAAGCTATGACCATCCTAGTACCATCACCTTGGTGATGTGAATTTGAACAATACATTCAGATGATTCTAAACAAAAACATGACCAGAACTTTCATACAATATTTATATAGGATATAGACATATCAAAGAGTAATATTGCGGTGTGAGGACAAGCAGGGGTTATTGAAAAGTTTCTGTATGAAACAAAAACATATCTTTTGAACAAATATAGTCTGTTTGTTATATACATATATGTGGTATGCATAACCACAATGTAATTATTAGAAATAAATCAAATTGCTTAGCAAAAAAAGAGTAATTTGTGTCTTACTTCTAAAGTCAAATTAGATAGCAGTACATGTGGAATTATAACATCAAATCATTAATAAAATTTAAAAATATATGTAACTAGAACTTAATTATATTTCAGAAAGTATATAATAGGTCGTTTTCATAAACTCTTTTTGAGTAAATGATGTAAGATTCCCCTCTGTATGCTGTGATTACCATTAATGAATAAAGAAAGCTGGCTTGAGTCTATAGCAAGGCAGAATTTATCTTGGCAGGGAAAACTAAGCTGAATACTGGGAGGAAGAAGGTAGAGTTGGAGAGAAGTCATGTAGCCATCCCGGAGACAGATGCCAGAACTTTACCTGTTAAGCCACAGCCACATGGAAATACACAGATTACTAGAAATGGGTTACATTATGATATGTGTTAACCAATAAGAAGCTAGAGCTAATGGGCCAAGCAGTGTTTTAAATAATATAGTTTCTGTGTGATTATTTCAAGGCTGAGCAGCCAGGAACAAACAAGCGTCCTCCCCCAACAAGTAAATAAGTAATATTTGTCAGAAGGAAAATAGCAGACATTTTGGGTTTTATTGTTACACAGATGTCAATTTATCTTAATTTTGAAACTTTCAAAGTGACATGTCTCCTTTAACTCAATTCAGAATATACCAAATAAACCCTGCTTTAAGGAGGGTGTGATTACGATTTCTAAGGGGAAATAATATATATAATGGTTATTTTGTTTGTTTGTCAAAACAAGTATTGGAAAAATGCAAACCTAAAAAGTGATCATCTGTTTTTGCAAATAAAGATTTATTTGAACACAGACACATCAATGTGTTTACATATTGCTGACTGAATGAAGCTTTGTTTCTGAGACACAATAATAGAGTTAAGTATTCTGTGTCAATATACTGTTTTATGCTAACTTGAACTATTTACTACCCAGTCATTTAGAGAAAGTTTGCAGACTGCCCTTAGAGCCTTAAAATATTATTAGTTTTAGATTTTTCCAATTGTTGGGGAAAAAGAAACTGGTTCAGAAGCCAACAGTAGGTACATGTGTTTTCATCAAGATTATTCAAACATACCGATTATCATTTCTTTTGTGTCTTTTTTATTAAAATGATATTTCTTGATTGTTTTTTACATCTGAAAAATGACATAAACCTATAATTTTTGATGAGTGATCTCACACCTGGGGGCAGGAGTCAATAGCTCCATCTTGGAATGACATGGCCCCATTAATGAAGTGTGATCCTAATTACACTTAACATTAAAAACCTGGAGTCAGATATCAAGAGTAAAAGCAGAAAGATCAGAGAAGAAGAGCAGCCAGCCGCTAGAGACTTCTTACCCTTATAAAATCTCTGACTGAATCGGGGGTATCCTGTCTCTATGAATACTCAGACTAAATGGGGCTGAGACCCTGTCTCCACCTGCCTTATAATCCTGTCTCCACCTCCCCAGTCCTGGGATTAAAGGCGTGAGTACTGGGATCAAAGGTGTGAGATTCCAGTACTGGGATAAAAGCTGTGAGCTACCACAATTTGACTCTGTTTCTCTTATACTGGTTCAGTCTCATATAGCCCAGAGTAGTCTTGAACTCCTAATCTTCCTGCATCCTCCTCACAAGTGCTGTCATTAAAGGTGTGTATCTCCACCACCTGGCCTCTATGGTAAACTAGTGGCTATCTCTGCTCTCTGATCACCAGGCAAGCTTTATTTGTTAGAATACAAACACAATATCACACAACACATAAAACTCCTTTTCTCAGAAGTATTCTTCTTGTGGAAGGTTGTTGTGTTGTCTATGGTATGGAGGGAACTTTGTGCATAAAGGAGGGTGGTGTACTAGAACCTCTTTTCCAAATGTTCCCAGAGACACTGTATGCTCTCTGTTTTTAGGTACAGAAAGTAAAATGGACCACTGCTTGACTGGGTCTTTTATTCATCATGTTCAATTAGTCAGATTATTCAACTAAGCAGATCTCCCGTTTTTATAACTAACACAGCTCTAGACACTTTATCATGTTCAAAGACACTTTCTTTTAATAGTCTTCGTCTTTGCTTTCAGTTCCAATTTCATAAGGTTTCTGGGCCTCAGCTTATATACTCTTTTTGAATGCCTATTCTTAGAGTATCACCTTGAGGATCACCTCATAATTTTGTGAGGGTTTCTGAATCCAATCCAAGAATCATCCAAATATATTCTCACCCCCACCCACCTCTAATTGAGGAATAGGATCAAGAAAAGTCACCCTGGTACTATGTTCTAAATTCAGATGTTAATAATTTAAGGTGACATTCTCATGAGTGTTCTGGGAAGGATGCAGACGTCTACTCCTTCTGCCTTCTAAAGTCCCAGTGCAGCCTCTGCATCCTGGCAAGTCCCTACACAATACAAAGTGTTCTGCCCGCTATAACTTGAATTTCTTAAAATGTCAAAAAAAAAAAAAAACACAATGGATTTTGTGTTATCTCTAACCGCATTGTAGATGAACTTATATGATCCATCTTATGTAAATAATAATCTCATTTGAGGGTTTGTCAACATGAATCATAAAAATAAGATGGATCATATAAATTCATCTAGGTAACTGGGATATCTGGTCACTCTCCTTATAGATATTTTCCTAAAGGCTACTTGCTGGGTGTGTATCCCATTGTGACTGTGGTAACATTGCATAGTGTTTAGTGCTCTGTTTAATTCCTAACACAGGATCTTGCAACTGTGTGACCACAAAAGGAAAACCCACAATATGTAAGTGTGGTAGTCCACAAAATAGTTGAAGGTCTCAAATACTCAAAAAGCCATTTTTTTCTGGAGACTTGAATAAAAGCAAATATTATAGTTTATTGAGCTTGATTACCCAATATTCCTTAGGAATCTTTTAACATATGTAATTATTTTAGTCAGAGTGTAGTCTACTAAAAATATTTACTAGTTTTAAACCTACCAACTACAACTCCTCATAGGAAGTACATTTGCACTTCTTATACCCAAGAATTGTACTGCCTTCGTGTTCATTTTTTCTCTCTCTCCCTGCCTGTTCTGTGCCCTCTGTGTGGTATCCAGCCTACCTATGTATCTCTATATACAATTTTGAAAAACTCAAACTTATGTGGTTTGTTCCTATCAGTGGGGACCAAGATAATGAGACCATAAGAAAGGTCTCAGGCTCTCAGGCAGGTGCTTGTTTTTTTTTTTTTGTTTTTGTTTTTGTTTTTTGTTTTTTTTTTTTTTTTTTTTTTTTTTTTTTTTTTTTTTTTTTTTTGCTTAAGTTTGTCATTATTTAGCAAAGAATAGTGGGAATAGTGGTTAGAAAATAAGTGAGTAAGTAAGTTTCAGAAAAGCACACTTTAAACTATAATTTAGGAAGGGAAGGTCACGGATATTTGTTAATAAAATCACCTAATCTTTACCTCCTCACTATATACTTGGTTAATAATATCTCCTCCCAAGGCATAGTTTAAAACATACTACTATACACTGTATATTTAGCATTTTATGAGATAAGGATTAACCAAATTCTATTTTTAGTTGAATGTTCATTTTAAGATTTCTTTTGAAATGAGAAACCAGAGTATTGGAAGACAGAAATTATAGTATCTGATAATTTATTGATTTAATTAAAAGTTTAAAATAGTATAGGCAAACTTAAAGAGCATACACATATGACAGTTTGGGAAAAAAAATAGTATTGGACTTAACCTTCTACTGTAATTAGCCAGTGTCCTTGGCTTCTCAGCAGCCCTCATTGTCCGCCATATTCAGAGAGTCCGGTTTTATCCCATGCTTTTTCAGTCGCAGTCCAGCTGGCCTTGGTGAGCTCACAATAGATCAGCCCCACTGTCTCCGTGGGTGGGTGCACCCCTCGTGGTCCTGACTTCTTTGCTCATATTTTCCCTCCTTCTGCTGTAATTAGCCAGAAAATTTTTGAAAAAATACAAAAAATGTTTTAGGCAATATAAATCAAACTCTGAGGAAAAAAAATGAATAAAATTAATTACCCTATGTTGCAGTCTTGGTGCGCTATTGGGAATATAGAACTGAAAATGGAGGTTTCTGTTGAGAAGACAGCAATGGGAATTTGAGAAGGCTAAAGTATTTTCAATTATGAAGAGAAGAAAGGGGCACTATTTCACATATACAGGACTTCCAAAATCCCTATTTTGTTACACACATGAAAAGATGATTTCAAAAATCCAAATGGGAATTATCATCAAATTGTTGATAAAAAAATTAACAAATTGTAGAATACAAAATAAATTCTACTCTCAGACTGTAAACTTGTAGCAAACAACCAGAATTTGAAACTAAAATTAACCCACTTGCCATAGCTACAAAAATTAAATAGCCATGAATGGGTCTAATCATCTCTATTCTCTTATTCCTTGAAAATTGTATACGTAGACACCATGCAGCATGCAACACAATGTAAGACATCCAGCACATACTCTTTCCCTCAGCCTTCATCCCTGGAGAAAGGAACCCCTAAAATATCTCTCTCCCATCTTCATTTCCTCTTTTTTTTTTTTTTTTTTGGATGACACTCCACTGATTTCCTTTAGTACTGCCCATGTACACATGGATATGAAGTTGTCCGCTGGAGCACAAAAAACCTACCATTTCCCACCCTTCAAAAATAGTGATTCTCACTTCCTCAGGAGCCATCAACCGCCAATCTAAGTTTGGAACTTTGTAGCCCCTCCCACCTCTATAGTAAACTGGTAACTAACTCCAGGCATAGAGGACAACACTTGGCAGCACTCCCCACCCCATTTCTTTGCTTTTACTGTCTTTCAAGCTCAAAGCTTGAGCCTCAGGCCGGAACCATCATCATAGGAAATATTCATACTTTGAGTTCAAGTCCTATCACTATGGTTTCAGTATTTACGATGTCATGTAAAATGGGGAATGAAGTGATATAAAGACTTTGAAAGCTGTTGACTCTAATACGCATACAGTGACTGGGATTTACTTGGCATATGTGTAAATACACAAGATCTTCTGTATATTGAACTACATGGCTGCACTGTCATGCTTTGCTGTTCTTTTTGTATGTTCGGGTCTTAGATATATTTCCAGAAGAGTGAATTTGATTTGCTGCCAGTTTCTTTTTTTTTATTTTTTATTTTTTTTCCTTTTTTTTTATTGAGAATAAGAAAAAAAAAGTTTCCGCCTCCTCCCAGCCTCCCATTTCCCTCCCCCTCAACCCAATCTTCTCCCCCTCCCCCCTCTCTTCTCCCCCTCCCCCCACTCCTCTCACCCTCCCTCTCCTATCCAAAGAGCAGTCATGGTTCCCTGCCCTGTGGAAAGTCCAAGGTCCTCCCTCCTCCGTCCATGTCTAGGAAGGTGAACGTCCAAACTGGCTAGGCTCCCACCAAGCCAGAACATGAAGTAGGATCAAAACCCCTTGTCATTGACCTTGGCTTCTCATCAGTCCTCATTGTTCGCCGTGATCAGATAGTCCGGTTTTATCCCATGCTGTTTCAGTCACAGTCCAGCTGGCTTTGGTGAGTTCCCAATAGATCAGCCCCCACTGTCTCAGTGGGTGGGTGCACCCCCCGTGGTCCTGACATCCTTGCTCGTGTTCTCCCTCCATCTGCTCCTCATTGGGACCTTGGGAGCTCAGTCCAGTGCTCCAGTGTGGGTCTCTGTCTCTATCTCCATCCATCACCAGATGAAGGTTCTATGGTGATATGAAAGATATTCGTCAGTAATGCTATAGTCCCTTGGGAAACTGAGGATAGGGAACCTGAACTGACCCTATCCTATTGCTGCCAGTTTCTTATACTGATGGATCCTGTCTAAACCCTGAGATGTACTTTTTGAGTTTGTCATTCTATTTCTTTTATTCATTCAGGTTCTACATGGGGCTATAATTAGGAAGTTTAGGGAGAATCATGTTTGACTATTAGAAGAACCATGAAAACAGATGCTCTGTTAGTAGTGTGTGTGTGAATTCTGACTGATCTATATGTTTGTCACCCTCTTAAATAATAGAGTTTTGATTTTGCATTTTCATATATTTTAGAGGTAACAGGTGTGGGCTAATTTGTGTTCATCTGGTTGTCCATGACTTTGAATGTATTCTCATTCATGATATTTTTCTTCCATTTGCCCAAATGAAGCATCTCTTCCTTTCACTTATCCATTACCTCTGGGTTAGCTCCTCTATTATGACATTTTCCATATACCTGTATACTTATCTCCCTATTTCCTCTGTCTGTTCCAAACTGATGCTATTCTACAGCCCTTTAACTCAGAGTTTTACTGGTGTATTTGGACATAGGGAACATAAAACAAGCTAAGCAGTCTTTGTTTTTTTTTTCCTAGTATACTACAGGTTTGAGTAGGACACAGCACAATAGTCTCCAAAATAGATTTCTCAGACCCTCTTTTACCCATAAAAATCTTGTCTGTTTTTTTCACGATGATGAGATTGTTTAGTGAGTGCACCCCTTTCAATGTTTGTCCTTCTCATATTCACATTGGCTAAAAGGTGGTCTGAAAGCCAGAGTTCCTATATCAATGCTTTTTCATGGAGCAGCCTTAAAAAAATAGTGGTGCAAGACATTTTGATCCATGAGAGAGAAGGTATATGAGTGCCTGTTAGCATAGAACAACCTTGTTATTTTTAAGTGCTTACCAAGATACATCCACTAAGTTGTTTTATTTAGTTTATTTTGGTGTTTCTATCACATGTATCTGGTAATAATACAAAATTAAAACAATTCACAATCTCAGGATGTTTGCATTTTACTGCCTGCATTCTGGAGTCTATCTACTTTGAGCAGATGCTGTTAACCACTGACTTTAAATACAAAGAATAAAAAGAATGATATTAAAAGTATACAAAGAAGGAAATGTATAAGAAAGATGTTTCCTTGACTATCAAATTTGCTTAGTTTTGGATACTTGGACATTCAGTCATATTCGAATATAGGTAAAGTTAGATTTATAAAACAGTTAGATTTATATAACACCACTTACTAAACTGCTCAATTTAAGTGCTTCTCAGGCCCAGGAAGGGTTGCATAATACTCATAATGGTAGGTAAGAAAGTGGAAGTCACCACCAAAGGTAAACAGAGTCCAGGCTTTTACGTTGGTTGTCTTATGCTCTTATCTCCTTCTCCTTTTGTTTAGAGCAACCTCCATTAACATTGGCTTATTTGTTCTCTGTCTGAAAGTCTCCTTTCTCACTCCCGCTCCCCAGTTTCCAGTGGGATCAGAAAAAGCTTACAATAATGTTTGTTCAGTAAATGGAAAATACATGAGCCCTGTGTGAACAAGCCAGACCTGACAATTCCCTGGCATTTCCAGGTGTCTGCTCCACATTTGCCCAACAGCACATATTTCCTCTATTCCTTTCCTTTGCCTAGTCAGCTCTACTTTTTCATGTGGCAAATGGCCATGGAAGAAGAGATGTCATTTCAGAGGCAAATGCACCTGACTCTCATTTATGGCTTCTAGCAAAATATCTTCTTTCTTTCAGTGAGACTGCATGTTGATATCAGTTTACTATTATTACTTCATATATGTTTTTCTAACATCAAATTATTAGTAGCATTGTGGTTTTGGTTCTAAAGGTGGAACCCATGGCCTTCTGTACATAGGTCAAGGTCTCTAACACGGAACTATATTTACAATCTATTTTTCACATTTATTTTGAAATCAAGTCTCACTAAGACACCCAGGTTAGCCCTAAATTTATTCTGTATTCTTGGAAGACCTTGAAGATGAGATACATCTGCCTTAGTGTCCTAAGTAAATGTGCTGATAGGCCTGTATCTCTTTGCTCTTAATTATTTCTGTTTTAAAAGGATATCTGACTGAACATATCATCTCATGCTTGCTTTTGCTTATTATATTTAGAGTCCTTTACTGTAGCCTGAACACCTGTCTGCCTTACAAAAACCAAGACCTTGTTTGTTGTATTTTATACTTCATTGAAAATTTCTACAGGGAGTATATGGGGTTTAAATGCTTGCTTTGTCTTGGGGTAGTGCTCAGTCGTGTATGACTTCCAGCTCATGCATAAAGTATTTCAATTCCTATGACTGTAAAATGGCCAAATGTAAGTGATGTATATTTCACTTGAGCTCCCAGAGTTTAACAAGTAGGATAAAACCATAGGGTGGACAGGCCACAGCTAAACTACTGATAGTGGTACCAAGAAAGCCTGCCTTGTCTTAAACTGTTTCATGTGCCATATCATATACCACAATTAATTTTATCAACCTCTATTTCAAAAGATAATTCTTAAGAAACTGGCAGACTACACATAACATTCTTGTAAATTGTCCATTTTTTCTTTCAATATACTAGATACTAACTGATTATCTGTATATGAGGCTGATCCTGAAGTCTGACTTGAGCACACAGTTTTCCTCCTTTCTATATGGAAAACAAATAAACAAAAAATTGGATCAGCTAATTTAGTAGTTCAAGGGAGAATTATGTTATTGCTTCTAAGCATATGTCCCTTTGATCTTCTGTAAATTAAATGAACCTACTTTCCATTCATCAATGTCTCAAAACTGACTGAACAAAGGTTTAATTCAATTAACAAGTGACGCCAGGAGGACTAGAGGTATGCATGTACATTAAATTAAAATTTTTACCCGGCTGGAAAGAAGCAGTTTTCACATTTTTCTACTTTATTCTCAGAAATTATCTTCTGAGCCTCTTCTCCCAGCTCCAGGGTATAATCAACTTTCTCCATTAGTAATTCTAGTCTCACTCCAGGGAAGGTGTTTTCAGTGTCTTTTGGGGGTTGCCAATGATTTGGAATAAGTATGAGGCAAGGCAGCCAGCTGTAGAAAAAGAAAAAGAACAACAACAACAACAACAACAAAACAAGGTAATTTTGAGTCTGAAAGAGTATATAAGTGATGAGAAGATGACCTAAGGAATAAAAGGAAACAAGGGAAAAGCTAGGAAGACAGTTTGCAACCTAAAAAGACTTAATACTTCCAAGAAATTCGTATGTGTAGACTCCATATTTCATCCTCACTACCTACCTGTTGATGTTGTAGGATAAGCAGACAGAGGGATCACTCTGGGATTTTGCCCAGATGGTTGTTCAGAAGACAGGTGTACCCTGTGATTTGGAGATGCAGACAACAGTACCCATTCTCTGGATAGAGCAAGAGGCACGGAGTTCCACCAGGACATGAAAGAAAGGGGACAAGACACACTATCAGTTTCTTTGTACCTTATGACTCTCTGACAAATCTCTTAAGGGAAAAAGGCAAAATGTTCACTCTTAACAAAATGGAGGAGTGACCAAACCAGTTTTTTAGTTCAATGGTCTCATCTTTCAGTTTTCCCACACCTCGTGAGGTTCCCTACTCAGTCTCTCTTCTCCATACCAAACATCCACGTTGTCTCTTTTGCTGTTTGTGGTTTGATCTAAGATTATCAAACTGATGCAAAATTTCTATGCATTCTTTCACTATTTGGGAGACTCTTGGGCCTAGTTTGGTCAGCAATAGAGTCTTATGTCAGAGCAAGCCGTGCATTTGTTCCTTGATTCCATTATAAGCCCTCGTGGAAATGACAAAGGCCTATAAATGACTTTTTTGAGGAATCATGAACCACAGAAGCATAAAACTTTCATTTGCCAGTAGAAGTCTTACTATCATAAAGCAGATGCATTGTCCCTTTGAGACAGAATTCTGATTCCAGGAATAGAGACACATTCTACAGACATCGTATCAAACACCATGTAGAAGCTACTATGAAGAGATTTGCTCATGTCAAAGAGGACTAGATCAATTGTCTTTAAGACAAAATCTCTTTGGTGAGCCTAACTTAACCAGGTGAAGCTCTTCAAAAACTTGAAGTCTTTCTGGGAAAACAATAAGAAAGGGAATATAAAATAGCTGAGAGAGAGAGAGAGAGAGAGAGAGAGAGAGAGAGAGAGAGAGAGAGAGAGATTCTTCACTGCACAGCTTACGCTGATGGTAGAGGGAGAATATGGTAGGTAAGACAAACGACTTCTAGAAGATGTGAATAAGATCTTCAGGAAGATTCAATATGAAGACTCAGACTTCAATCCTCTAGCTGTAAGGAATTGAGATCTTGAAACTGAGTGAACCAGTAAATTATTTTCCTCTAGAGTCTGCAGATGAACTGCGACCCAGATTACCCTTTGAGGTTTTTTTTTTTTATTCATGAGAGAAGGTTAAAGTTTAGACCTACCAATGTATTTGATTTATAGCACTTTGATATACTATGTGACATTATCATATCAGTAGTGCTCTATTAACAAGCCACAGAAAATGAATAAAGTGTATAATCTCTGACAACCTATGCCCCTGAAAGGGTCCTAAACGCATTCACCACCAAGTGGAGTTGAGGTGGTTTCCTGGGTGTCTTATGATGTCATCATTTACTATATCACAATTATATGCAAGATGATTGTGTGACTTGATTGAGAATGGCCTTCCAGTTTTGAGTATCTGAATGCTTTGTCCCCAGTTGGTGAAACTGTTTGCGAAGGATTAGAAGACGTAAACTTGCTTCAGGAGATGTGTCTTTGGGGATAGGCTTGTATGATTCAGAATCCTGGGCAATTTTCAGCTATCTCTCTCTGCCTCACGTGTGAGACTAAGGATATGAGTTCCTGCCATCATGCCTTTGCTCTACCATCATAGATTCGACACCTCTGAAAGTATATGTCAATCTAGATACTGCATTTTATGAGTTTCTTTTGGTCCTAGTGCATCATTACAGAAATAGAAACCCAAACTAAGACCACTATGCAGATATTTAATGGAAATAATATTTCTTTTGTAGACTTCAGGATTCATTTTTAATATATGTTTATTTAAATTCTAAGATGGTAGTAAAAAAAAGATATAAATGTGTTAGGTACTCAGAAGATATTTATTATCAATTTGCAATTTGTTAGCATGCATGAGTTGCAAAATAAGGGCCTTCATTACAATATTTCCATGAATTTGTATAATATAATTTATCAACAACATCTTTTTCTGATGGTTTTATGAACTACATTTGATCTTTCATTATGTTTAACTACTACAATTGGGATTTGAAAGAATTTGGGTATGAGTTTTATTGTAATGTACACTTCAATATGTCAATCATAATTTTATGCAAACTCTCATTGTATCTCCAATCTAAGCCCAAACTAATCTTTTTATTTTATGGATATATTTTTATTTTATATATTTTTAATTTATATTTTTAATTTCATTTTACATTCTATTCACAGTTCTCGCCTCAAACCCTCCTCCCATCCCTGCCTCCCTACAGCCCACCCCCATCCACTCCTCAATGCAAAGGGGCTTTCACGGGAAATCAACAAATTCTGGCACATTAAGTTGAGGCAGGACCAAGCCCCGACCCTTCACATTAATACTGAACAAGGCATCTCACCATTGGGAATGGCCTCTAATAAGCTAGCTCATATACCAGGGAAAGATCCTGGTCCTAGTGCCAGGTACTTCAAAGACAGTCCAAACTTCACCACTGTTTTCCACATATGGAAGCCCTAGTTTGATCCTAACTAATCTTATACTAACTGAATTTGTTGAGAATTTTGTCTGTGCTATGTCAAAACCCAAACATTATTTAATGTAAAGACTGTTTTATTTCACCCTTTTATTACATGTAAATACATACATTAGTGTATATCATTATGATTTCCATTAGCTAAAGGAGAAAAGTGAAACATGAACGTTCTAAATTTTGCACACAAAACAGCTAAGTGCATGAACAATGCAGATGCTATTTGAATCTCTGCATTACGGGGTTTTTAAATGAGAAATGTGCCCTCATAGGCTCATTTGTATGCACACCTGGTCTCCAGATAATGACAATGTATGGAAGGGCTATGGAAACACCAGGAGTTAGAGCCTTGCTGAAGGAAGTATGCTTCTCACCAGGGCCCTTTCCGTGCTCCCTGTGTTCTGTGTGTAGATGACATGTGATCTCTCTGCTTCCTGATTGAGGGCCTGGCTCAAACTCCTGGTACCCTCTCTCCAACAAAATAGAACCTATTCCTCTGAAACTGTAATCCAAAATAAAACATGTTGCCTCTTAGTTGCTTTTTGTTGGGATATTCTGTCATAGGAACAGAAAAGAAACTAATACAAATACCTGAAAGAATGTCTTTATATTTATTCCCAGTATTAATGGCCTCAAAAAAAAGTTAAAAATCTTCTAGGTAGCTTATTGAGTCATTGAAGCAATTTCTAGTTTTGCGTGCCTTTCTATCCATGTTCCTTGCCATGTGACCCTTAAGTTCTATGCTACTTCCAGTCTGTAAAATCTCTGTCCTTGACACTGGATCTAGATATATGTTTGACTATGACAAAAAAAATCTTTAATGGTCTATGTTAGTACTTTCCTGAAAAATCACTATCCTGATAAAGCTTGTTCATTTTCATTTTTCTGCCATGGTTGTGAGACTATACCTGTCTGCTTGCATAAATTGTAAAATCAAACAACATTCACTTGGGACAAAGATCTTTATAGGTCAACTGAGAATTTATCAACTTCCATCAGGACCTCCACCTATCCCATGTGCAGCTGGCAACAAATGAACAAATGGATGAATGGCCTAAGATTAGATGGAATATGTGTGTGTGTGTGTGTGTGTGTGTGTGTGTATACAGAGCTAAATAAACATTTACTAGTTCTTTTTAGAGAAAGTGTGATGCTTTTATGAGATGGTTTTGTGTATATGCAAATTACTATTATAGAAGCACTTGAAAAATAATTACATGTTCTTACAGAATTTTATTAAATGCACAATATATTTTGATTTTATCCATCCCTCTCTTTTAAACATTATTTTATTTGTTTTTTTTTCTCAGTCAAAAATCTCACTAGTTAGGATTTGCTGGCCCAAAACATATATCTTTGCTGTGACTCAGCCTCCCAAGTGCTATTATTTCAGCAGTTTTCTGTCATGTCCAACACTAGCATAGATTTACAAACATAAAATTTAATTTGACAGAAATGTCATGTTAAGGAACATATAAGGCACATGGGGGTTGTGGTAAGAGACTGTGGGATAGATCAGTTAATTTAGATTTTATATCTAAAAATGGGACCCCTAAGGGAAAAAACATAAGGTAAATCTAGGGAAATAACTTACCAAATGAAGATACATTTTTTTCAGGGAAAAGTTCTACATTTATATCCAGTAGTATCCAGTATAGCTGGGCTGTCTTATATGTAACAGCCAAGCCATGCTTGTGAAAAGTTAGGCATAAATTCAAGTACTCTAAATGCAAGGTCACTGATAGAATGCTGCCCACTTCACTAGATAAAATCCAAGATAAAATCATTAATTTATGTGTTGTTTTTATTTTAAAGTGGGAGAATGTTGCAAGGAGAGCCAGCTTGTTCGTCTTGGGCACCCTGCTAGCTTAGTTCTGAAATAACCACACAGAAGCTACATTAATTAAATGACTGCCTGGCCCCTTAATGCTAGCCTCTTATTGGCTAACTCTCACATCTTGATTTAACCCATTTCTATTCATCTCTGCATTGCCACATAGCAGTGGCTTACCGGGAAAGATTCTAACTGGCATCCGTCTCAGGTGGAGGATCCATGGCTTCTGATTCTGACTCTGCTTTCTTCCTCCCATAATTCAGTTCCATCTTCTCTGCCTACCTAAGTCCTGCCTATCAGGCCAAAGCAGTTTCTTTAGTCATTAAGCAATGAAAGCAACACATAAACAGAAGGATCTCCTATACCAGAAGAATTTGAAAATTTTACATTTTCTAAAAATATTTATTACAGGTGGATTCCAAGTTTATTCACCTGAATAAAGCCTAAATCTGTGTACCCTCTAACTTCATTTTTGTATAATGCTTTATTAATATTGAATTTTCTTTTTTTAAGTATTAGGTTTTTTAAAAAAAATACCAATCCAAATTCCCACTTCCTCCCTCCCTCCCATTTCCTCGACACTCTCTCCTACCCTACCTCCCTCTTATCCTAAGAGAGGGTAAGGTACTTTGTTTTGTGGTCCAAGGCCCTCCCTACTACATCTAGGCTGAGCAAGTATATATTCAAAGGGAAAAGAATCCCAAAAAGCCAGTACATGCAGTAGAGATAAATCCCAGTACCACTCCAACTTTAAATAGAGAAATTTCATAAAGATTGACTGTACTTTCATTTATATGCATGTGTTTCTGCATGTTTTTATGTGTCCTTGAATATAGACCCACATCAAGGTCAGAAGAGGGTGTTAGATCACAGGAGGTTGTAAGTCACCTGGTGTGGGTTCTGGGAACCAAACTCTAGTCCTCAGTAAGAGCGGTGAGGACCCCTAACTCCTGAGTCATTTTCCAGGACATTTTAAATGTGCTGTAATTCATAAGGAGCTATTCTTTGGGTGTTTGCTTTTTTAAACTGATAAACATGTGGATTTTAACTCAAACCCTCACAGTATTATTCTACTCCACACAAGATTTATTTTTAAATATCTTTTATACAGAACTTGTTTCTTTGGTATGAATTTGGGAAAAACAGTGAGGTACTGTGTTACATAGAGAACATGATGTGTTGTGGTTAACATGGCCTCTGTTGTAACTAACCAGTTCTTTCATAGCATGGCTCAAGCAAGTGACTAACTGGAGACTAGTAATTCCAACACTACGTTTAAAATCAGGTAATTCTTTGGATGTGGCTCATGGCTATCATTTGTGTGTGTGTGTGTGTGTGTGTGTGTGTGTGTGTGTGTGTGTATGTGTATCCTGTTTAGCATGAGCTTCAGTCATGAACGTCTCATTTTCAAGAGTCTTGTCTTCATAATCTATGTTTTCTACAAATACTGGCTGTTACCCGGTACATCCTGATGATATCCCTCTAGAATCATCCAAAACCCTAAAGTCAGACATTCTTTTTTTATTTCTATTTGTTTATTGATTTTTATTAAGCTCTATATTTTTCTTTGCTCCCTCCCTGCCTTCTCCCCCCCCTTTGAGCCCTTCCCCAAGGTCCTCATGCTCTCAATTTATTCAGAAGGTATTGTCTTTTTCTACTTCCCATGTAGATTAGATCTATGTAAGTCTCTCTTAGGATCCTCATTGTTGTCTAAATTCCCTGGGATTGTGATCTTTAGACTTGTTTTCTTTGCTTTATGATTCTTATCTAGATATCCAAAGCATATTTTTCAGGAATAATCTCATTGTCCTATCATGTTAAGAGAATTCATTTCTGAATATCTGCCAAGCTGCTGAGTCAGACCTTATGTTAAATAGGTTTCATGGTCTTGCTAAGTACTTCTCTATCTATCTTTATGCTTAGGCCCAAACTGGAAAAAATCCATTATACCTTTTTCACCATTGTTCTCCACATTCACATGCTTGCAGCTCTACTTATGACTCTCAGGCTTTCCTAGCTGTATGCCACCTTTACATGTCATTGTTGCCATGATGATCCATGGGACCATCACAATGCCATGGACTACAATAATACCATTGCAAGGGGTCTCTTCTCTTGGTGTCCACTCATGTAGTCTCTAACCCATTTTCTATCCATTCTTCTGAACACATAATTCTCACTTGAAACCTTACAAAGACTTGGGTTGTGTGGATAGGTACATATTCATCACCAGCATCCAGATTCTCACTGTAACCTGATCTCATAATCATGTATGATGGTTCTCTTTTATTACCGTAACAAATCAGAGTTTTATAATATGAAAACATTAATCCATACACATATTGTTATACAGATGCAGCATCTGAAGCAGAACACTCATTCTGCCTGAACTCTACAGGTACCAATCAGTCTCAGACATTTTCAGTCTTTAGAGACACCACATTTCTTGGCCATGACCTTAGCCAGTAATCAAACAATTTGAATAACTCTGAAAAATGTACCTAACATGAAGGAAAAGAGGAAGATTAGAAACTGTCCACACTCTTGAAAATCCCTCTTTTGTAAATGTGATAATTTTTTTTTCCATAAGCCCCAATAGGCACTTTCGTTCAAGGCTTCTAGAATTTAGCAAATATAAATAAGACATGGTCATCTAAATCTGACTTTTAAATAATTGATGAATACAGCTTATATTTATAAAAGCTCATAACATTTAGATTATATTTATAAAAAGTTGTTGTTTACTTGAAATTAAAATTTAATTATACTCTATATATGCATCTGTTAATATGATTCCTTTTTTAATCAAGCAGCCATGACCTGGTCAGAGGTATATAATAGGGCAGTTTCTTAATCAGCTTCAGCCTTCCAACATGGACACATCAGGATTATAGGGGTGTGGTTAGCAAAGAATGCTTGGCCTGGTTGTTATATGAGATACCAGCTCTAAAATACACAGTCTCAGTGAGGAGATTTTATTGTATTCTTACATAAAGTGGCAGCAACAATGGATTTCAAAAATGTAATGATGCAATTAGCTTGAAAATTTTTTAACAATCTCTTCCCTGTTTGTATATAGAATGGCAAAATTAGAAAAATGGTTTTTAGTTGGGAGGCTAAGACAATAGATATGTCAAAGAATGATAAAGGCTATGAAAAACTGCAGAAAGATTTTAGAAGCATGTAAGAGAATTATATATGCATATTTATTTATCTTAGTTGTCAAGATTTCAAGCTTTGGAAGCAAAGTGTTTGATGTTGTCTCCTGGATTTATTTTTTTAAAAATCTGTGTCACTTTGTACCATATTCTTTATTTTACCTGCATTACTTTTATATAGAGACAATATAATAAAATTATGTGATTCATTATTGACATTGCAAGAGGTCACTTAAGTTAACTGTTTAAGACACAGTTTTAAAAACACAATGTGAATTTAATAAGTGTTAAACCTCATTATTTTGTTTGTCATTAGTGTTATTATTGTAAGTGATTTCTAAATAATAACTAAAAATGAACAGTCAAGGGTCTCCCCATTTTAATTTCCACATCACCTTGCCTGATTGATTCTAATAATGGCAGCTCTTCCTGATGCTGAAAGCAAGCATCTCAGTGTGAGCCTGTCTTCCATTTCTCTACTTTTGCTCCTCTGAGCATCTCTTCTGATACACCACAGAAAGTGCACTGAACAATCCACAGGAATTCATCAGCTCCTCTGAGCATCTCTTCTGACACACCACAGAAAGTGCACTGAACAATCCATAGGAATTCATCATTGCCCAGCACTGCACCCTCTGGTCCTAGTGGGCACCATCTCAGCCCGTGTGGCCAACAATCTTCTAACTGCCATCACTATCCACAATTTATCCTTCTAGCCCAGTGTCATTACAATAGCCAGGACCCTCACTGAGGACAGTTCTAGCCATTTCTTAGCAGATTATCTCAGAAGTTTGAAAAGGCATAAAACTTCAAATTAAATCAACATTAATCCAAGTGCTGATATACCTGACTAACTTCCTTTTGTCCCTGCTTCAACTATGATTCTGTTTCACTCACTTGAGAAACATTGTCTTTATTTGTTCTTATTGTTTTAGTACTTTGCATAGTTCTTGATATTCATTCTGTGAAAATATTCTTCCAACAGATTTATAAATGCTCAAATCACACACACACACACACACACACACACACACACACACACACACATGAGTCTGAACCCAACTGGTCATTTTACTCTGCCACCATTGCCCAACTTGGCATCCAAGAGTCCCTCCACCCTCCATTGTGAACTGTATTGTTATAGTCTAACACATAATGTATTTATTTCTTATCATTATAGTTTATCTTCTGACACTTTCCAGCTCCTTATCATATCAATTTATTTTTACATGTATTAATAGCTGATATATGAGTACACGCAAAACAATCCCTGTATATATTAAATATTGAGAAAGTTTGTAAAAACTAAATTGTTACTGAGCATGACTACATAGTATCTCGGTCCTTTTGTTTAAAATCTAAACTATAAATGCTGAATTGTACTAGGCACATTTCAGATTAATAAGTCATCTCAAGCACCTTGTGGTAAGTGTATTTTTAAATTTCCATAGCATCGGAATAGCTAAAGTAACAAGTTAACGCTACAGTATAGCAGAGTCTATCATCACCCATAACCCATGAGCTTGAGTCTTTTCTCACTGGTTGTGATAATTTAAACAAATGGCAATGCTTCTTTTCTCAGTACCTAGTACTACTTATTTGTGAAGCTATGGGATTATAATGTAGCCTTGTCCATTGCATCTATTCAGCAGTAACTGTGTATGGGATTAGGATGACTTCCTAAACTGAGTGTGTACTAAACAGGTGTTAACTATTGTCGTTTTAATTAATACCTTCTCAGTTTGACTCACTTTGAGCCTGAGGCTTAGAGAAGCCAGTGAACTTGAAGGTCACACTGACAATAGAAACTTTCAGGTCTTTGACCCCCAAACTGTTCTTTTAAGGATCCTGCAACAAGGAGTTCAAAGGAGCAGCCCATTGGGGGGGAAATATAATGAGTTGAGATGGGGATTTATGTAGCATTACACCAGGATATTTTCTACCTAAATTTAGACTTCCTAGAGAATATCAAATTTCTGGCTATATATTTAATTTTCTCTCCAGGCTGGCATGAAGCAGACTTGATCTTTGGAAGACAGCAGGGTTCATGTGATTATTTTTGTGGCTTTTGCCAAAAGACAGTCACTTAAGAGTCTTTGTGGCATGGGACCAACTGCTTGATGCATCAGCTGCTCTGTGAAAAAGTTGAAAATGTGATAGATTTGCTGACAAGCATATTTTATATTTGATGTGCATAAATTTTTGCAATGATAAAAATAGAAGCAGTTAAGAGTTTGTTTTTCCTTCTGTCTCTTGAATATTTTGATCTTAAAGAAGAGCAGGTGCCCTGCTGTTATTCACCTGACTTACAGTTTTATCTCTGACATACATAATGCTCTTACAAGGAAATATTCATAACTACTAAGTGCAAAGATGAAGTTAGTTGCCTCCAAGAACAAATGGAGGAGGATGGGATGTTACATTACCAAAAAGTAGAAGAAATAGAAAATCGTGGATTTGTAGGTCTGTAGTAAAACCTTAGCAGCAGCCACGGTCATTTCTCATCTAAACCATTACAGTGACCTCTTCTTGCTCTCCAATTTGCCAAACAGTTCTTCATCTAGTAGCCAGAGTGATTTTACTGCGTTGTGAACATAACCATGTTTCTCCTTTGTATAAACTGCCCTAACAGCTCCTCTCATACCACTGAAGAAAAATCCAAAGTGTTTGCGATGATCAGACAGCCCTCTACTCGAGATTCTCTATTCTAACCCCTTATCTACTAATCCTTGATATTCTATTTGTCGAGGTGTACCCCACTAGATAGGTTTCCTTTCCATCAAACAGTCCAAGACATTTTGTTATCCATTAATGCTTCCCTGTCTTAGATGCTGTCTGCATGGATTCTATATAACTAGGTGTTTCTCAGTATTTACAGTATTTACCTTTAACTATAGGACAAGGGGTTTTCCTATTAAATATAATCACAAGTAGGAATTTTGTCTATTTTGTTTTCTTCTGTACCTTCACTGACCAAGGAATGAACCACAAAAAAAGTAGATGCCATATTAATTACTCTTTCTTAACAGCTGACTGTAAGCTACCTAAAAATAACAAAGGAATACTCAGTATCTAAAGAAAGTCATCCAGAAAGGCAAATGAGACGCCGTGTGAAGAAGCAGTTGTACTAGGACTGCTACTATGAACTAGTTGATTAAAAAGGATAGTCTGAATTGAAACTTGGACAAATTGTCCTTGTCATGTTTGGTAAAGTTATTTGTTATTTATTGAGGAAGAAAGACCATTCTGAATCAGTTCTATGAGTGATAATCTCATCCAATATTTCAAAAAAAGAAGGAAGTTAGTGCTCATTTTGCAAGTAAAGTTATTGCAAGTCAGAGATGTTAGTTGTCTCAAAAATTCACAGAGCCATACGGAAGGAGAGCTGGAATTTGCACCAGCACTGACTACAGCACGGCATCCTTACTTTCAGCGTACATATTGCCCTTGTTGGTAAGTAAATGACAAAAGATGTGGCTATCCAGTGAGAACAAACTATGAGTTCACACATAAGGGGAGGTGGAAGATAAATGAAATACTGGGAGACTTTGTTCCTAAACTAAAGGGAGACATGCTACATGAATATGACATGAAACTGAGCAATCTGAGTAAGTCTTCAACAAATTTTCAAGAAAAACACACATTATTCTTTCCTTTTCTTATTTCTAGTGGTGTGGCTTCTGTGGCCACCCTTCGTATGTGTTGTGTCTGTTCAGAAAAAAAAAAAATAAAACACCTCATCAAGAAGGAGAGAGCAAAGAAAACAAAACCAACACCTTTTTTGGGCTTCCTCAAATCTCTTAACAGATAATTGTTTTTAAGATAATCTCCAAATGTTATATTGCCTCGTTTGCTAACTGTTGTTCTATGAATCAAATCAAGTGTTTAAAGTGCTTACACAAATGACTGGATTAGAAAGTCTTAAATATTTTATTATTAATCATCATGAAGATTCTTCAAGTGAGGCTCTTTCTTGAAATATCTGGAAGAGGCTGGGTGGTGGTGGTGTACGACTTTAATCCCAGCACATGGGAGACAGAGGCAAGATGATCTCTGTGAGTATGAGGCCAGCATGCTCTATAACACCAGGACAGTTAGGGCTTTTACACAGAAAAACCACCTCCCAAACAAAAAATCTGAAAGAAACTAAATCCTACATTGAAATAATACAACCAGGAGTATGAGGGCCTCCATAAAGGATTTAAAAATATTTATTTTTACTATCCACCAAAATTGTTTGTACCCTTACAAAGGGGGAAGTGTTCAGTAACTATTGGTCCATCAATATTAAAAAATGACAAAGCTACACCTCTATTTTTTAAAAAATGAGAGGTGACAAGCCTTACAGAACCAAGTTTCTCACTGAGAAAATTATCGAGGACCCGGATAAATCAACCGACTCTTCTAATGCCTAGCCCAAACTACTACTACTATCGGCTACTGGCTTTAGTTGCCAGCATCCAACTTGTGCAATGTTTGGCAGAATATCTAGACCTGAGCAAATTGCATGTGAACTTTAGTGTTTTCTTGATAATCATGCAATTATAAGTATGCTGTTAAACCTTTCTTCACCTGTATTTTATTAGACAGCATGAAAATCATGATTATTTACTTACTGTGCAATGCAAGTACCCAACGCTTTTTTCTTGGCCTTATTTTTGTTTGGACTACCCACTAAAAACTACCTCCTACATTCAGGGTAAAATTCACCCATTACATTGATTATCTCTGGAGAAATCTTCAAACGTGCACAAAATGTGTCTCTTAAGTGCGGTGAAAGTTTTTCAGTCTTTAACACTTTTCTCTGGCTGTTTTGCTGATAATATCTCAAGAGATATTGTCAAAATTCAATATAATATTGTAGAGTGTCAAGTAGAACGCCTTGTGTGCAGCATTGTTTAACCAGCATTTTGGAGCTTTAGCTGACAGATCATGAAAACTCACTGTATCTCAGTATTATAATATAATATCCTTCTACATTACTGTAATAGAGCTTAAACATCAGTGGATGGAAGATTGCTTAGTCCATAGTTTTCACTACCTGATCCTACCCCTTCCCTGACATTATTCCTCATTCGTCCATGTCAGGAAACATGCTTCTCTTTACATGTTTACCAGATATTTTTGAGTCATTTGGGAATTCATGCTGAAAGTCCTTACAATGGCTTCTCAAAGCAATTCCCATACTCTCCATCCCATGTCCACGAAACCATTCATGTTTTCTTTCATTACTCTGCTCCTTCAGTCTGATTGTTTTCTGGGAATTTTACAACTTCTAGGATTCCTCCCACCCAGAATTCTCACATTCTTTGTACACAGATTACTCTAGTTTTTTTTTTTTTCTCTACTTTCTCCAGGATGTTTTTTCCCACATATGATGGCCAGTCTTGATTTTCAACTTTCACGGCACTTAAAAGACACATTTTGTGCACGTTTGAAGATTTCTCCAGAGATAATCAATGTAATGGGTGAATTTTACCCTGAATGTAGGAGGTAGTTTTTAGTGGGTAGTCCAAACAAAAACAAGGCCAAGAAAAAAGCGTTGGGTACTTGCCTGGTTTCTTTTCCTTTTCCTAAACAAAAGTGTCTTATGCCTACCACTGTGATCCTTCACTGACATAAGACTTCAGCTCCTCTAGGGACACAGTCTCATTAGAAACAGATTTTGACTGTTGATACTTACAGTTTCTTAGATTAAGTAGTCATTAAGCTCCCTGCTTGTCCAACATGCTGATGACCATTGATTAACTGCCCATAGCTCTTATCATACAAGCTAATTTAATAAACCCTCTTCTGTTTTATCTAGTCAATGACTCAATGGGTAAAGGCACTTGCTATGCAAAACTGAAGACCTAAGTTTCATCCCCATAATCCACAAAAAGGAGGGAGAGAACTGACCTCACAAAGTTGTACTTTGACATCTGAATATAAGCCCCAACCCCCCCTCTCTCTCACACACACATATTTACCCACTGCAAAAACATACATAATAAACAGTTAACAATATGTGTGTGTGAAAGAGAGAGTGTGCATTATATTGTTTTATTGCTTTACAGAACCCTGCCTAATATAGCAGCTGACCTACTATTTACTATAGTAAAATGATTTGCCTGTGTCTCTCATCATTTTCTGTCTTGTCACACTCATGATGAGCGAAATAGACCACAGATCTCTGACAAGCATAGAATATTGTCAAATATGGAATACTTCATAAACGAACCAACACTGTGAAGGGTTGGTTTTGCATTGGCTCTATGTAGATGGAAATTCCTTGTCAAGAACAAGTATGCATTGTCTGTGCCTGCTCCATTTTGTGGAAGACATTAAACAAAATGATCCTGGATTGTATTTATTATACCCTTTGACAGACATGCACACATGTGTCCTCACACTCTGACCTTTAGCATCCTCTAGTCTACAGTGTAGACGGTAGAGCCTATTTCTGCAGGCTTAAGGTTGTGTTTGATTGATGGGGTTCAGGGAGTGTGTTCATGGCTAGAAAGCAAAACAAAGTCTTCATTTACTTCTCTTATTCAGCAGTTACTACATTTTGTGCAGGTAATAAAAGGCACTATGCTTGTCTCTCATTGAGGGGTCCTGGACAACCCTTGTTAGTGTTGGCGTCTGTGTAGTCATGTTCTACAACTAGTTTCCAAGTTCTATTGCACCCTGGACATCCTGTCATGTTCATTGTATTCTCCAGTGAAGCCTAAAGTGAAGCATTGGAGGCTCTTTGAACTTATCATTTTGCCTCTACTCTGATTGGTGCACCATATGCATTGCAAGGTGAGGCAGTCATGGATGTACACAACAGGGTCCTCCTGAGCCAAAGGAACTATCATGTAAGAGTGGTTCCAAGTGAAAATAAAGAGGAGATGAAAAAATAGCAAGGGGTTCATGTTGCTTATTGAAATATCATTATATGTATGAAGGGCCTGTACAAAAGAGAACTAGGATCTCCAAACATTAAGAGAAAATGGCATCATATCCTGACATCTAGATGAGTTAGAAAGTTTGAAACATTGCTCCATCTTTCTATGACTCCTAGGACATATTTAGATCTTCCTCTTCTATCACAGTACTCCATAGATAAATTTTCATTAAGTAGTGATATCTATGCTGATGCAAAGATAACTAAGTTGAATAGGCGCTGTGTGATGGCTATTTGGTCAGATAAAAGTCAAGTATTCTTTGGACTTGGGTACTAGCTCAAATAAACACAGAGACTAGGCAAAATCCATCTATGCTCTGTGGTTTACTCTTCACTCTTCCTTTTCGATGCCTCCTTCTGTCTTTGAGGTTTGGGCATTAATAGCTATATCAGCTTTCGTTTGATGCTGGCACTCAAATATTTACCTCAATGAAAAAAGGGACAAAGGCATACAGAAAATAAACATATGCCTTTCATCTCATTCTTAATGACTATCTGAAGAAAAAACTTAAGACAACAAGAAATTTCAACTATAAAAAAAAAAAAAAAACTCCCAGAAGCACACTTTATCCTTTGCCATGGCAATCAGGACCAGAATATGCCATAGTTGATTCTTCTAAAATAGGACTGACTATAGTTCTCTCCAAAAGCAAGCTGACTTACTATTCAAATTTGTTCATGCCTGTGTTTCTTGGGCTATTTTTAGGACCCTTGCTTCTATATTGATGCTTGTGGCAAGGAGGAACATATATTCCTTCTTACAACATTTCCTAAGACATGAGAATACTTAATTGACAAAGCAACAATGGTGGGGCAAAGTGCCACAGCTGGCAATGATGTCAAGCTTGAAGCCAAAAGTACTTCGTTGAGGTGATACCGTCTTTTTTCACCTGAGAAAGACTATAAACAGAAAGTAGTAACTCAGTCTTGTGAGTTCAATGCCCACTCACATATGTAGGTGCTAGCAAATGAACTGGGCACCAAAGTGAAAGATGCCATAGGCCACACCATCTTATGCTTATATCTCCGATTTTGCATATGAGGAAATATATTAACAGAGGACAGGGAGTTACATGAATTTTCAGGGATTATATTATATAAAGGACTCAAAACTCAGACCATCTTATCTAAAATAGTTGTACTCGCAATGCAAGTTCCAGTTTTAGCAGTTTTGAAAGGCATTAATATGCAATTAGTGGTTTATCATCCTATGGATGTTCCTGTGCATTGCCAGCTGTGTGATGTCAGGGGAGCAGCTAGGCCTCTCTGTGCCTTTGCCTCTCTCCTCTAGAAATCAATAATGCTATTTACCTTCTGTTTACAGCTGAAGATTCTAGGATACACAGATTTGTGGAAATTATGAGATAACATACAAAAATATTCAAATCACCATATGCAGTATCGCTCATATTACATATCCCAAGGAATGTAAGCCTTGCCCCTTAAATTATAAAATCCTAACAGCTCCTGCTTCATTAAAAGCATCTGAGTCTCATACATATGCCATGGTGGGGTACAGTGGGGTGGTAAATCTGGCTTGTCTAAAAATGCTGTAATGATAAGGATAACTGATAAGAAACATGAGCCACTTACAAGCAGTAGATGTTAATTCTTATCTTCTTAAGTAGCAGGCCTTGTGTTTATATTGAAATGTTAGGTCATATCTAATCTGTCTACCTTACAGTGTCAAATGCATTTATTTTTTGACATAATTAGTTTACTAAGAGAAAATAGAAAACTCATAAAATACTATGTGAATGCTAAGAATTACTATTATAACTAAATTATTTTAATTTTATACATAATTACAATGAATAAGTAATTAATGATATGTGCTAAATTACAGAGTACTTGTCAACTGTATTTATCCATTTACTCAAAGCCCTTAATTTTATGATCCATTAATTTCCTTTACATATATGAAAACAGTGTATTGCTTATTGACTGTTTCTAAGCCTTGTTGATTATAGCATGGGGAAGAATTTTCATTCTAAATGAGCTATAACTAGTGGATAGGATCTCACATTCAAACTATAACATCATTGCAGAATCTTTTCTTCATCATTTCACGATTATCATGCCAAATCTTGATGATCAATCAATCCCCCTCTTTCGGGTGATTGCCTTATTAATAGCAAAGTGATAAGAATGGAATTAAATATTTGCACTGGGGGCTATGCTTAATTGGGTTCTTTCACTGCTTAGTGCAAGCTTCAGTTTTTAAAATTAAAGCCAACAAAATCACGCCATTTAGAAACACGGCTAAAATTAGAAGCCTTTTAAATATGATGAAAATTCTGCAGCGACTTGGACATGATGTTCCTGTTCAGACATGCAGTATAATTTTAGAAACAAAGGACAATTTATTTCTAATTTTAAAGGAAGTTTCCAGATTTGAGTGAATGCTCACATTGTTCCTGATGCTCTGTCAAATGCTGAGAGTGGAATAGAGAGAAGATAAAGTAAATCAGAGAACAGTTCAACATGCTTTATGAACTCAGTCACTTTTTATAAGTAACTATAGCAAGAAAAACTTTTTCTGAACTTCTCTTTTAACGTATTTTTTGAAGTTTTAACGTGTTTTGGTCAAACCCACCTTTCTTCCCCTCCCAATGGCATGTACACTTCTTTTAAACCTATTGAGTACACTTACCGGACATGTATTCCAGGACTATCTACTGCAGCATGGGTAACCATTCTAGAGCCTCCTCCCTGAAGGAAACTTCCTCTTTCTCTCCCCCAGTAGCCACACTTACTAACAGCTTCTCAGCAATTCGTGGGACTTCATGGGCCCCTCCTCAGTTCATGCTGGGATTTTGTCTGGCTTGACCTCCCACACATAGTCAGATCTGATGTAAATCCATTTATGTAACTGCTTTGTTATGTACAGAAAATAACGCCATTACAAACATCTACTTCTTGTCTTCATAAATCAAAAAAGATGACAACCACATTTTTAGGGCAAGGTTATGATGGACCTTATTAATGAAGGCAACACTGATATGTATCAATAATTTGGGAGCCTCCAGTACAGCCGATACTGACCAAGGAAGGTGACTCTATGGACAGAAACACCTAAGTCTTCATTTATCATTCAAGAGAGTCAAAAATCACAGTAAACTAAATACAGGAAAGGTCAAGAAACTGTGCTAAACACTGAAAGTTGGAAAATCAATTGTGTTAAGATTCTATGGACACAGTCTCTAAAGAAGCAAGGGCAGGGATCTCTAAGAGACAGGAAAAAGAAAGAGTGAGAACCGAGCACTATAAAAGCGCAATGGCAAGTAGCAGGCAGAAGATCAGGAAATGGGGCTCGATTTTGCAATACTGTAGACAAAACCAGCAACTTAAATTTAGACCAAGAACTAGAGGCAAAGGGAATGGCTTGAAAAAAAAAAAAAGAAATGATTTAATTATTTTTTGTTTTAATTTGTTTTAGTTTGGTTTTCAGTTTTTGTTTGTTTGTTTTACATTGTTTCTTAGTAACTGGAAGACATGCCACAGAAAGCACAAAAACAAACAGGGAAACTAACTTTGATGCTATAGTGACCCAGAGCAAGATGCGGTCAGTTTATCCTAGGACTGTGATGTCAGAAGTGCAGATGAGACCAAACATTTCCATTAAGAGTGATTAGATGAAGACAGTGAGAAAAATTAACTTTGATACTTATATTTTACAAGATTTACTAGTGATAAAAAAACTCTGAACTTGACTAGTTTCATTTATTCATACATTTTCTTCTGTTTGTCTCTTTAATTGATGGACAGTAGATACCTAAATTCCATTTGAGGACAATGTTTAAAATAAATGTTACAGCTGGATATACATAGCCAAACTCTGGGTGTTTATAAAGGTGGGTTTTCAACTCACCGAGGCTACTTAAGGACATGCTCCAGAGTGACATAGTCCAAGTGAGATGATATACGCAAAAAGGAAGGTAATAGGAACATAAGCAATAGGATCCATGCTGGTTTATTTGGTAGGTCAACTTACCTGGATCAATCAATGCTCAGATGTCTGGAGTGACATTATTTCTAGATGTGGCTTTACAAAAAAAAGGGAAACAGCACTCCTGTTGTGAGTGGGCATAGTTCATCCCTGTTAGGATTTGAGTAAATTGAAGTGCAGGAAATGAGAATCTCCCTTCTTTCAGCTCTCCTGCTGACCTGTGGCATTCCCTGTCACCTTTCTTAACTTAGGACTGCATTTTATAACATCAGCTTCTTTGATGCCAAGGCCTTCGGATTGAAACTGAATAATATCATTCACTGTCCCGAGTCCCCCATTTGAAGATCAAAGGATTTTACCCCTGTGCTGGTTAGTTTTACATGTCAACTCTGTGCAACATAGAATCACAAGGTAAAGTCTCAATGAGGAATTATCTATATCAGACTGGCCTGTGCCCATGCTTGTAGTGGATTATCTTTATTGTTAACTGATAAAGGAAGACTCAAATGCATTCCTAGTCACTGTGTTCTGAACTATATAAGACAGGAAAATGCTGGAAGAGAACAAAATAACAGGGAAAATGGGTACATGTTTCTCTCTACCCATGATTACAGATGTGCCAGGACATGTGCAACAATCTTTTAACACCATGACTTCATCAAATGATGGCTCATAACCTGTGATTGAAAGCTCAATAACTCTTCCCCAAGCTGCTTTTGGTCAAGGTATTTTATCACAGCAACGGAAATAAACCTAAGATAATAGCCACAATGAAAAAAACTGTATGTCCTATAATAATTCTCATATATACATAAGATTATATTATATTGACAATATAAATTAAATATGCATATTGAAGACCCCTCACAAATACATGAGTAGAATCCTAGAGAAGACAAATATGCATATACTTAATATTTCATCACATTGCATGGCAAACCCAAATTGTATCTGATTCCATTATTCCAAACCCCATGTTTGGTACTGCTTAAAAGATGGCACTTTAACTGAGTTCTGGAAATTAATAGCCTTTCAATATCTAGGGATGGGGAACTACAGGCCAAAGGCACTATAATATTTATAATATAAAAGCTGAAAAGGCCAAAGAATGCAGAGAATGGTGACTTTATTAGAGCGGCTGTATATTGTATAGGTGATGCAGGCTAAGAAATGAATCATTGTAGGGTATATGGAAAGTGGGCCGTAACTCTTGATCTTCTTTCTATATCAACTACTGAAAAATTAAAAAAAAATCATGTTGGTATGTTTCTAACTCATTTCAAACAACAAAATACAGGTGTTTATATTGTTTCTGCCTTATTGGCATTTAAATACTAAGGACAGCATGTGAGAGAAATCTAAAAGCTGTTTTTTGAGGCTCTCAAGGTTAGGATTAAGTAATGACATTTTTCACAGAAGCTAGTTTCTGTTCAATTAGCAAATGGTTTAAAAAGATCTTTGACCACTGTAAAGAATATTTCAAAAAAGTGCCAGTCACCACATGTGTTCATACCCTCATTAGATTCAGTATTCAGAAGACTGTCCCTTTTGTCACATGGTTTTCTTTTTCAATTTTCCAGTAGATGATCAGCTGTAATCCAAAATTGTCAAATTATTTCTTCCTGTTTAAGTTATTTTGGATGAATTTATTTCCAAATCCCTCATCTATTTTTGCATTTGTTTCCATTTCTAATGCATACTGAGAGGAAAGAATAGACTATTCTTTCATGGCTATGCGGATAAAGACTTGCCAAGAGAGAGGTCAGAACAAAGACGGTAAAGCTTTAAGAGGTCAGAAAAGAATTTGGACAGAAGGGAAAGGAAGCAACAGAAATGGGCTGAGACGTTCATTTGCTGTGATTACAGTATCATTCCAATCATTACATTACCTGGGCCAAGGGTATTATAGATTATTATTAATTACAGCCATCAGTATAAATTGTCTAACTCTGACTCCTATTTTATTATTTCACAAAATAAAATAGTTGCTATATTTATAACTCAGACTAACTTGGCTGTAAAGTTTACTTAGCCATGGGTAGCTCCACCAAAATTTTAATTATGACAGACAAACCCTGGAAAAAGAGCACAGGCTTTAAATTTAAGTTAACTTACTGAGCACCAATATCCACAAATCACTAGCTCCAGGAAACTTCACGAGTACTGGAAGTTTTTCAACCTGGATTATTGACTAGGTTTCCAGCACCTGGAATGATTTCCCTTCTGTTGAATGGGCCTTAAGTTCCACAAAAGATCTGTTGGCTATGATCAACATATGCATTCCACTACTGCACTTGTAGGGTATCTTGTCACTGGACAGTGATGTGGTTCACAGACGTCAGCCAGTCTTAGGCTGTTGGTTGCTTCCTTTTTTTAAAAGCTTGAATGGTGCTTACCATGTGTCTGAAGTTCATGGTGTTTCTAAGAAAGGGGACTCTTTGATTAATGCACTAGAGATAATCCCCAACTATATGTCCAGAGTTCCTTCTCTAGGGATAATTCTTTATTCTGAGAGGCTTGACAATTAACACTAAGTGACATATTTGCTTAAATTTATTTTTTCTTTAACTTGTTGAAAGTTGTTCTATTATCCTCAGCTGACCTGCCTTTGGCTTCCAATTTCTTAAAAACATGCAAAGACATAGGCAACATGATCTAGACATTTTGTTAGTGCTTCCAGAAATTCTGCATTTGTTCATAAATTTAAAGCATTAAATTTAGCGCATGATTGAAAGCAATACATACATAAATAAACTTAGAAGGAATAAATCTCTGCAATAATAAGCTTTAGAGAAGCTAAGTCAAAGGTTTTAACAATTTTTTATTTTCTTTTAATAAAAGCCATTTTCATATGTTTATATAGCAATAGAAAATGTGGCTTTCATGAAACAAGCATGCATTATCACCTGTGGTGTTCCAGACCCTACTTATGTCCATGACCTGAGACCTACTAATGTTTACTGATAGACCAGTATCAATGACCCAGATAAACCTCAGAATGTTTCAACCTTATTTTTAACATCAAAATATATCTAATTGTAAGTTAATAATCAGACTATCTAGATAGTGTAGGAAAACATAATCAGAATAAAATGTCTTAAATATCATGACCTACACCATATCCCACTGAAAATAAAAGTCGTCTGCCTCCTCACCCTCCATTTACAAGGAACATTTCATTTCTAGCTACTTAAATAACACTGATTATTGGTGGTTTTTCATTTGGGGACAGAGACTCGACCATAGTACATGAATAACCAAATGTCAAAGAAGTACATAAGTATGCAAAATATGAAATCAAACTCAAATATGTATGTGTGCAAAATATATTAAATAACTAAAATTTATAGCCTTAATATGCATTGATGTTATTATATTTTCAAGTTGTTGAAGCTTAAAATGAAATAGATTAGTTCCTCAGTGAGCAATCCCATTTTTGAAATAGAAAGGCTGAGGTTGAATGAAATTGTTTGGTTTTGTTAGTTCGTCTTTTGGTTTATTTTTTTTTTTTTCTAAAACATAATTTTTTGAAAAAAATTTAATTAGAATGATTTTTTTTTCTTCTAGTTTCTCTTAGTAAATAGATCTATGGAAAACCCACCTCATTCCTAAATATGTGCATCTGTCTGTGAGAAAATTTCCCCACAGACCAGAAAAGATTTAAGGAGCAGAAACTCTATCAACAAGGACCCTCAGTAGGAAAACAGCAGATTTACTTTTGTTGATGTTTGGCAGGAGCTCCAGTTGTTTGATTTAATATATATACTTATGATCAAATCCCAGGTCTCGTATCCTGGTCAACACCCAGGTATCTAGTGGAAGTTGAACATGAAGCACACCTAGTATAGTAACAAGGCGGTAAAAGAAATCTTCATCATTTAGTTGTGGTTGGGGAAGGTCCAGGTCTCCATGTTTGGATTGTGTGACATATAGCAAGAAGTGATTAAATGTATTTTAAGCACTGACCATATGCTAGGTTATGTTCTAAATCAATAGTAAGCTAATGCTTTTAGACTAAATCAAGGCTAGTGCCCAGTTCTGTAAGTATACATTTTTGGAACACATTTGTGTCTGTTTATATTTTTGATGGCTGATTTTACTTACAAAAGCATTTAAGTAGTTGCAGTAGAAAGCCTATCTATCATTCACAATACTGATTATGTGGCTCTTTATTGAAAAGTTCTGCTGGAGCTTGTTGCAGTTTTTCACCAGGTCCATTTAATACATTTTTCACAACAAGTTGATCATATGAAAATATTCTCACATATTATATAGCTGGAAATGAATAGAGCTGAGATTCAGGCTCAGCCTACTTATTTATCTTATACTCCATTAATGTAGAAGTATTGCACATAATTTGAATATAGTAGTCCATATCTATTTGAACATATTGTTCGCATAACTGTAAAACAAGAGAGTAATGTCATAAAGATTATGAATTCAAGGGTAGCTGGGACTGCTCAGCACACACTGTCTCACATGAAGGCTGTACATATATATTACTATTATATTTATGCTTCTTCCATTGAGGTATGGTTCACATACCACACAATTTTCCTACTTAAATAATATCATTTAATAGTATTAGTATATTCACAAATCTCTGCAATATAATTGTGATCAATTGTATCAATTATAGAACATTGTCGTTGTTGACAAAAGAAAATCCATGTTTTTCAATATGATCTTGGCACCTCCATAATTTAGTTTGTTTTCCCCCAAATAATAAACGGTTTTGAGGGTCTTTCCATTGTCAATGTGTTTGTCTTCTTGGGCAAAATCTCTACTAAGAGTATTAGTGAATATTTCCTCATTGTATTGTGTTTGTTGATTTTATCATTACAATGACAAAAATATATGATTTTGAAAAAGCCCATCAACTCCTTTCTCATTTTTCATTTATCTTACTGATATCTTTTTAAAATGTCTTATCTGACTAAACACATGAAATTTTATCTTACACTTTTAAGAATTTATAGTTTTATGTCAAATGATCATATTTAGGATGAATTCTGTAATTTAATAAAGATTTATTTTTAGTGTATGATACATGTGTGTGCATAAATGTGTGTATACATGTGTATCCCATTTTTTGTCTTTATGATAAAGACAAACAGAACAAAAGAGAAATCAGGGAAACAAGTCCATACAAAATAATCTCTCTCTCTCTCTCTCTCTCTCTCTCTCTCTCTCTCTCTCTCTCTCTCTCTCTCTCTCTCTCTCTCTCACACACACACACACACACACACACACCCAAGAAAACTAAAGAACTCTAAAATGAAAATTTTAATACGTTGTAATAGATGGATTGGGAAGAATTAAAATTCTGAAAATGAGCATTTTACCAAAAGTTTCAATTCAATCCCAGTCAAAGTCTAATGTTTCAGAGACAGAGGAGCAGTAATTTCAAAATTTATCAAGGCTAGCCAAAGCAATTTTGAAAAGGATTCCTGCTGGAGACATCCACGTTATCTGTTCTCAGAGTATACAATAAAGCCATAGTAGTAAAAACAGCCTGGTATTAGCATGCACAGACAGATCAGTGCAACAGAACTGAGGGCCCATATACTACCAGAAAAGTTTCTGCACCCCAATAAGCCGATGCAATAATCCAAATCATACCAATTCAAGCCAAATTAGAAAAAAGTCCAGGTTTAATGGATACAAATGCTCTCAGATGGCTTTCCAGCTCCCCAAAGAGGAGACGGAGAAGACTGGAAGAACCACAAGTATGTTTTCTGGGGAACAGTTTAAATACACTGTGAGAGTAATCTTGAGCATCTCTGGGGAGGGATCATTGGCTGACTTTCTCCAGAATGGAGTCTCAACTGAGGCAATTCCTACGGGAGGGGACTTGGGTGAAACATTCCAGACTCTTTGGATTTATGGATGCCAGCAGCTGGGGGTGACGCTTCCACCCAAACACAAACGTCACTGGACTTTTGACAGACATCCAAAGCACGCTACTGAAACCAACAGCATCTTTTACTACTGATCCTGGGAAAACTCTTTAACACACAGGAAAACTGAAACTAAATCATTGTGGCTCAACATGACAAAACTTAACTCCAAACAGATGGTACCTCGTCTCGTAGATTCCGATACCCTGAAATTATAGAAGAAAACTAGGGAGGATGCTTCAACTTAGATGTGCAGGCAAGGACTTTGTGAGTAAGGTTCCAGAAACAGAAGAAATAGACAAACAATCAACAAATAAGATCTAATAAGACAAAAGAAACAGCTTTTTTTTTTTTCCAGCAAAGTGAACTATTGATTTAGTGGATAGGCAGCTCACCGAATGGCAGAGAATGGTTACCAGCTATGTAGCCAGCAGACGATTGCTGTCTAAAAACAGACAAAGAACTGAAAGAACTAAATCTTAAGAAAATAAAGAACCTAATTAAAGATGGGCTGCTGCCCTGAGTGGAAAACTCTCAAAAGAAGAAATGCAAATAACTGTGGAGCACTTTCCCATTGCTTTATTTACTTTTCCCCCTTCTGCTCTTCAAATTACATACTTACATCAACATTCTTTCATCATTTTTAATGTTCTATTGTAAATTCAAATGCATTCTTGTAATATTTGACTGCGTTTTTGTTCCGTTGATCTTAATATAACTTTTAATTTCATTTGATTATTTGTAATTTGTCTTTTAAATTTTGTTTCTGTGATGAAACATTATCTTCATACCTTACTTGTATGTATTTAGTCTTAATATACTATCATTATTTGAATGAGTACACAATGATTGTTTTGAAGTCTTTGTTAGGTTTGCCATATGAACCCTTTGAAAGGCGATTTATTTCCTGTTGTGTTCTTGTGTATGGATCAAAATTTCATGTTTCTCTCCATGATCTGTATGTCTTTATTTATTCATATTGACAATGGACATTTAAGTAACAGTGAGCTACAACATTTTATATGGATCCCTGCCCCTCTGTGTGTGCTCTTGTGTTTGTTGCTCTGTCTAATGTTTTGGAGGTGCTATTGTTTTATTAGCTTTCCTTTGCACTGTGAATTTTCTCTCTCACTCTTGAGAGTGTAGCCTTGAGCATGTCCCCAGCTACCCTACAATGAGGGTGATTATAACAGGTCTGTCTTTGACTCTGGTTTCCCTCTAATATCCCTTTCTTCCCCTGTTTATAACACACTCCACTGTCGGTGTTCAGTAATTGCTGACTGCTTGCTCTCTTCTTTTTGACAACATCCCGAGGCATCAATTGGTTTTCTTTGTAAAACAGTCAATGCCAGGCCTTTTGTGTGGTTACTAGGAGGCCTGTGTTTGAGGTTCTTGCTCACCCCAGGAGGGCTCTTCTCACTTCTCTCTCTGATTGTCTCCTGTCAGTTATGGAATGTAAGGTTTTGTTTGTTGCCTTCAGACAGAGCTTCAGCCTTCCTTCTATGCCTTAACACCCAAAGCTGTTTATTTTTGAGAGAAAGGCTTGGTTTAAATTCCCAAAACACTTTTCTAAATAAGAACAGCTTATTTGTTGGAAGCTTTAGAAGTGTGTGACCTCATGACTTCCTTCTCTCACAGTGTGCAAATTCTGTGGACTATTGTGTTGGTGCTATGGAGAGGAAGGAAGTGACCCTGTTTATTCTGAAGTTATATTTCAGAATGATGAGCAGGATGCCAGGGTGATACTAGCTTCTGATCTCAGCTGTCTTGTCTGCTGTAGAACATCCACTTTGAGAATCAGCTAGGAGGTGGGACTTGATAATTGTCCTTAACCTGCTGAATGCAGGATGGAGCCATAGCATATGAGTTGCGGCTGTGTGGTGGAAGAGGGCCTAGTGACCCTGTAGGAATACAGGTGATTAGAATTCTGCTTTCCTTGGGGAGACTGTAACTGGGGTCTCTGAAGAGTAAATCACAGAAAGACTGAGACAATTTGGGTCACATATTATATAATCTTGCTGTTTAAAGACTTAGTAGGTTTTTCTGGAATACATATCAGTCTTGTCTGATTTTATTATAATGTATCAGCATATGAATGTTCATTAAAATTTGTTTTTCATAATTTATGCCCATTAATTTTACATTTTAATAATCTTTCTATGTACTAAACCTAAGGTTTTACACCTTGTGTTTTACAGCCCAGGATTAACTAGGTACATACAAGACCGTTTACGTAAAGTATGATTGAGCCAAAACTGTGAGTTTCCTAAGACACATTGAAAGGATTTTAAGTCATGGTTGCAATGAGGATTGGAATGTCTTTCAAATAAAGATATCACCAGTTTCAACTGTTTTCAGTTAACTTTGAGGCAGATTGACAATCAAAATTGAATATACATTGGAAATTCAGACATGTATATCTAGAATAGAATGATTTCATGAAGAGTAATATAGCAACATAAATGACCAAAGTAAATCGATTTAGAGGAAAGAAGGCAAATACTTAGCATTCCTAGACCACTCACATGAAGAGACTGCATGGGGCATTACACAGACCCAAACAATTTTAAGAATGAAAGAGATTATTGTTAATAACATAAAGTCTGTGACTATTCTTTGCAGACCAGACTTCGTGTTCACATCTCTAATGGACGTTTCCACATGCAACATTTTACATATAATAATACATTTACTTCAGGATATTTTTACATATTTTCAACAGTATAGAGAACAGACTAATCAGTTAATCATATATCATATGACTATACACTGTGATGGGGAATAGAGATATTAGACAGTATTTAATGTAAAGAACAATATATCTAGTGGATTGTTTTCTTAGAAGTCTGATTGAATAGAATTTAAAAAAAATTATGGATAAGGCTAACATAGATAAACAAGGAGAATAAAGAGGCCCCCTGAAGCCAAAGTAGGAGGAACAAAGAAACTCAAGAGCATATAAAGCACCTCAGACACTAAAACAAGGAGAAATAATATTTGAAGATTACAAATGAAAAGTCAGAGCATGAATTTTCCAGGCTCAGTTGTGGTTTATTAGAGAGCCAGAAAACCTCTGAAGTTTGATGTTATATCAGAATGGGGCCACATGTGTACTCATGTGTTTGTTTGTGTGTGTGTGTTCATGTTTGTTTATTTATTACTAATTTTGTATAGAGTTAAAAACAAAATTTTTAAGAAGAGCATTTAACATTATAATTTGTAACATAAAAAATTAAATGTTTAAAATATTATTCACTATTGTATATTTCATATTGTAATATATAACAGGCAACCAATAACTCAACTCTTCCTTTGGACAAAACAAAGTATATTGAAAAAAGGATGCTTGTTTGTTTCTGGCTACTCCTAATCACACAGATACTATACTATTTAAATCACTACTTGGCTCATTAGCTCTAGCTTCTTATTTGCTAACTCTTACATCTTAATTTATTCCATTTCCCGTAATCTGTGTAGCACCATGAGGTCATGGCACAAAAGTTATTCCACATGAGTTCCTTGTACCAGAGAAAAAACTCAAATTTTTCTGATATTAAGTTTTTATCCTAACAGACATTGTTCTCTACTGCTCATACTAAACTATGTTAAGTCCTTGCCACACTATCACAATGATGATTATCTCAAATATCACCATAGAATCTCTGTCCGACAATGGATGGAGATAGAGACAGAGACCCTCATCAGAGCAAAGGACTGAGCTCCCAAGGTCCAGTTGAAGAGCAGAAGGAGGGAGAAGATGAACAAGGAAATCAGGACTGTGAGAGGTTGATCCACCCACTAAGACAATGTGCCTGATCTAATGGGAGCTCACCAAATTCAGCTGGACCTGGACTGAACAATCATGTGATCAAACAGGACTCTCTGAATGTGGCTGCCAATGGGGGCTGACTGAGAAGCCATTGATAATGGCACTGGGACCTGTTTCTACTGCATGTACTGGCTTTTTGGGATCCTAGTTTATTTTCTCGTAAGCACCTCATTGCTGGTAGAGTAAACTAGGCACTCAGGGATACACTGCTCTGACAAGCAGACTTAAAAAGCAAGATGCACATAGGTTCATGCAGTCTGGGGAAAGAAGGGCACTTCAGCAGGGTCCCAAGAGAGACAAACTCTGGTGATTCTCCACTTCTTCATTACCTCACTGTTTAGAGCCCACCCTTGCATTCTCGATTTATATCCAATGGAGACAGATGTCAACATTTGGATTTCACAGTGCGTTCTCAGAAAAGCTTTGGGTTTTCAGAGGTTGTCATATTAGAGATTCATGAAAGCAGAAGAGACAAATCAAGGTGCTGTAAGAGAGAGCCACTCATCCTGTAGGTGCTGTGATGTCTCTCTAGTCAGAAAAGGAGAGTTTGAAGGATAGCTGCAAGTAAAGGTTCAGGCAGGTGAGAGTGCACACTTTTGTGGAAATTATAAGTGATTCTGTAAATTAGAAGAAAACATGTAAGAATCAATGCGAGAACAATAAATAAGATAGCTGAAAACCCAAGGTGCAGCATCATGAAGAAGGTGCTCTGTTCTTAAACAAAGTGAAAGATGGAACATTAACTATGCTTTCTGTCTTTTCTTCCTATTCATTTCTAATTGAATTCAGAGCTTTCCCAGCTGAAAGTTAACTTTGTTTGCCCTTCCCCCCATTCACAACTCATACATTTGACCCTGTAAGACAGAGGAAGTTGCACCTTTAAATCTACTTGAGTGACTTTTCTTTAATCATTTATTTCATGCAATGCATTTATTAATTCAATAAAGAAAATAGTCAAAATTACCTTCTGCTTCATGCTCTACCTGAGACTGAATGGGAAGGATCAAAGAATCATGGGGAATTGTGAAGCTCATTTTCTGACACAGCATAGTTCCAGATCTGCCATTTAGAAAGTGTGTGATCTTGGAAAAATGATTTTCTCCTGCAGGAACTGAGCTTCCCCACTCTTAAACCAGAGGATGTCAATGCAAACTCAATGGTGATGTGCACCCTGTTTCACATGTTCGGAGTGTTCTTATAACTAGGATAACTGGGGCTTTTGTTTTTACTGTAAAATCAAAGCAAATGTTTCAAGTCAGCATGCATTGGTTGGAAACATTCTTCAAGGACTTGGGTATTGAATTGAAGTCCTTCAGATTCTTCTCTGTGAAGGAGCCACTAGTAATGTCATAAAAGAACACACTAAAAGAAGTCTTTACAACATGGATCTTGGTCAACCTCTCTTACTCTTCATGAAGTTGCATGTTTATGCAAGTTTTGATTGCTTGTTATTTGATTGACTAGTTGTTTTATTCCTGTAAAAAATTGTATAAATCTAAAAGACCCAGGTTCTGTGATCAAAATTTCCCCCACCTCTGTTTTTCTTTTTACATTACAAATTTATTTGAAGGTATAAAATGTATCATTCAAGTAATAATAGTGATTCTCACACATAAATTAACAGAAATGGAAAAATTATTTATGGGACTTACATTAAAGATTTTCTAGTTGAACTGTCAGAAGCCAGTTGTCTATGTATTTGTTGTCAGCCTCTGAAGAGGTGCAAACCTCTCTCGGGATCATTTTTTAGATGGAGAAACAAGATACATGAGCTGATTGGCTGAAAGATCTGTAGTACCCCCAGACATTAAACAAGAGGCAGCAAATCCAGCTGCCATACATGACCTTAAGTTTTAATTTAGTTCACATTTATTCTTGTCATTTAAGTTATATTAGATTGATTTTGACATTTTCTTTTAACATTTTTATAAGAGCTTAGCTTGAAAAGGTACACAATATACCTTTTACACAATGACACACATGTAAAAACACTCCATTATAGATGTATCACTATTTATTCAAAGGTAAGGCAGCACATTACACACTTACTCATATTCTTACTTCAAGTTTTTTCAATTATTTATTTTGTAAATTATTATTTATTTATGAAGATTTTTGTCAATAACTGCATTTACATTATTTTCTGTCTCCTTCTCCCTTTAGCCCTTCCCATGGCCACCTACCACTCCCTTTCAAATTCATGACCTGTTCTTTTACATACACACGTGCACACACACTCACATTTCTTCAGAACCTCTGTAGTGTTGTTCAGGTAGATGATATTATTTTAGACCTGACCACTTTGAAAGACCCTCGAAGAGGACTTTCTCTCAGGAGGAGACCTCCCCATGCCAAGGAACAGGCCGAGACCATACGGATGCAAATCACAAGAGGTTTATTGGGTGAACACAGGTACCTGCGGGCGGCAAGTCTTTCGGAGGACTTGCGCGCCTGCCAACTGGAGGGCAGGTTTTTTATAGGGAAGAGCAAAAAGCAAGTTTACAGAAGCAAAAAAAAACGTGGTTATCAGAATGAGGCGGGGGCATGAATGGTTTCCTCTCTCAGCATGGGTGTCAACAAAAGTCATCCTGTTCCTATCTTATAGATATCCTGTTTTGCAGTCAACCTGCTTTGTTGATGTCCTATCTAATTGATATCCTGCCTTGCAGTCTTCCTATCTCATCCTGCTCTCTCAAGCACATGGGATGTTCTTACTAGAGCAGGCTGGCTGCTGCAGGTTTTGAGGAGGGGGTCTGTAGGGTCTTTCAACTTGATCTTGGATCATATATCAGGCACAGTGCTCAGGGACTCATACTTAGAGCACACTGGTTACCAGTCTCTCAGCAGTTACAAATTACATGAAGCTTTCCATCTAAGGCATGGGTTGAAGTTTTCTGGAATGTTAACTGGTATTGTTATTGTTTGGGTCTCTTTAGGTAGTCCTACTATTGCTGTTCCATTGATGCACTTATCTGTCTTGTATTGAAGACCTGAGCCTCTGTCAGTCCTTTATCTCAAAAGAATGAAACAAAATACCATCCTCAATCACCAAGTTCATACATGAAAGCTAAATCCTTAGCACACCAGATCATAACTTTCTTTGGCTATAAGGTCTTTCAAGAAATGGCCAAGATAAGACCTGTATTACTTAGGGGAGCTTACCCCAATACATATGACATCTTTATTAGAAAAGACTAAGACACAAACATATCAAGAGGAGAGGAACACCCGGATAAAGGAAAGTGCAATTATTTTTAAGGCAAGAAAGAAGTCTCCTAAAGAAATCTTCTGACTCTTTGCTTTGATAATTTTTGTCCTGTTGAACTATGTGGGAAATGATGTCTCTGTCATTGAAGATACACAACCTGCTGTATTTGTGTTTTTTGGTGCACTTCTCTCAACATCCAGATGACCAAGAATAACAGAAGTCATAGGAAATGTGGCTTTGTCAGAGTAGTTATTATGTTGCTTGATTTCATAACTTATCTCATTTTTGTCTCTGAATCTGCTATTATCTAACTCTGGAATCTTTCTAGATGATTGCTTTTAATATTTAATGGAGAAATTTCTCTTATATGTTTTACACATGACATCCTGTCTAGCTAAACCTGTTGCCACATTGTTAGTAATGCTTACGTGATTATGAATGGCAGTGAAGATGAGTATGGAGATTAATAAGACCTGCATTCACAGCCGCTGGGCATTTAGAATGATAGAGTAACTTTAAAAACAACATTGTGCGTGTCATGCAAAACTAAACATATTTTCTTTGTTCCATCTCTTAGTCCCATGACTTCTCTTTTATCCAAAAGTGTTGAAAGCTATGTTCATACAGACGCCTGCAAGCATATGCTTGTAGCAGCTTTATGCATAATTGCTTAAATTAGAAGGAATCAGAATGTCCTTCAGTAGAGGAACTGAGGAAGTGTGGTGTAGCTAGACAAAGGAATATTATTCAGTGCTAAAAAATGAGCTATCAAGAAAAGACTAAGAAAAGATGCCTCTGTAAAATCTCTGCATATCCCAAGCATATGACATGCTAGAAATGTTGAATCTGTGAACAGAGTAAAAAGAAAGATCAGTGATTGGCAGGATTGGCACAGTCTGTAGAGATGAATGGGAAGAACTCAAAAGAGGAATTTTTGTTACTTATTTTCATTGGTTTGAGACAAGGTCTTACCATGAATCTCTGACTATCTTGGCACTCAATATATAGAATAGGCTGACCACAAACTTCTGCCTCTAGAATGTTGGGATTAAAGACATGGATCACTGTGTTTGGATACAGAAAATACTTATTTTGTGAAATATTGTAGTGATACATATGTGCCTTTGTACCCATAAAACAAATATTACCGAGTCATCTCTCATGTAAGCTATGAACTCTGAGTGGCATTACTAAGTCAGTGTGGATTCACCAGAAAAAAACAAATGCAGTGTTCTGAAGGGAAGCTGCAGATGTCCTATTTCAGATGGATATATGCCCCTAGGCTATGACTGCTTAGGGATAAGAATTATTTGTGTATTTCTTTGTGCCTTTGCAATTTTGCTGTGAAATCTAGCTGTTCTCCAAAGAAAATGTTTTGTTTTATTCATTTGTTTTTAAAAATTTAGTAAATTTGAATGTATTTCTTCCATTTTTAGTTTTTATTTTTAGCTCTGTGGGGTCTTGTCCAGATGTGTATTGGATACAATTGTTGTGAACACACTTACTACTAGGTTAACACTGTGCCAATTCCTTCCCTTATTTTGATTTATTGTGAGTGTGTGTCCCTTTCAAGGACACTCTAGACAGGCACTGGGGCTGTTCTCATTCTTAATTCAAAGTAGGAGAAACACCCAAGACCTGGGCTTCAGAAGCTCTCTGCAGTGATGGGGGAATTATAATTACCATATCCTTGTTTTAGTCAGATGAATGCCAAAGACACCAAACACAGTTCTGTCGCCTACATCACTCCCATGCAGAATGTGAAGAAGAAAGACCAGGAAGTCCAACCAGAATACTTAAAGTGTGTTCTTAATGAGCTTTCAGCACTTTCTCTAAATTACTGAATACAAATCTAAAATAGTATTATTCCAGTAAAAGTCTCCCCATAAGACCCTGTGTTGAGCCCGGCCCTTGACTGTGGGCACTGTTTCTGGGGTAGGTGGAAACTGGTAAGGTCAACCCTGAGCAAGTGGGTTATTGGGGCATGAGTTTGAAGATTGGCCCCTGTCCCTTTTTCTCTATCTGCTTCCCATTGCACAAGCTCCCACCACAAAGAAAACCAGCTTTTTCTACTCACCACAAATCCATTAATCAAAGACCCCAAGGACCATGGATGGAACCCTCTGGAATCAAATCACTCCATCCTCTGAGTTGCTTCTCTAAGGTTGATGAAACAGCAAATGACACAAACTTAAGATTTGTGAAAAAAGGCTGCTTGGGTTTTGTTTTAATATTAAATAGAAAAGGAAGCTTATTTACTTTCATGTGTATAGGTGGGTGATGTCTGAGTTCATGAATTTGTTTGTTTCCTCATGTGTGTGCACGCAAATATTTGTGTGTATATGTGGAGACCTAAGATGTAGCTTGGCAATCTCCTTCCATTGCACTTCACATTGATCAGTGAGGCACCGGCTCCTGCTTACTCCGAGGCACACCCCAGTGGCATGACTAGTCTGGCTAGTTAGCTTCCTCCTCGTATCTTCTGTCTCTACCTTATGATGCATCAGAAATAAAGAGAGGACAGGGCCACAATCACCTGGCATTTATAAAGATTCTGGGGTCATAATTGTTGCTTGTACAACAACTACATTAAGCAAGGGCACAGTTCCTCAGCCAGATATTAATTTTTAAATGGAATTTTCATTTGAAATTCTCATTTCTGAAAAATAGATTGACAAGAGACCACTAATGAACGAATATTTCCCACAAGACCATGGTATTGACTTTCTCCATGAGAACAGGAAGATGATTCAGCCAGGAAGTTGTAGTGCAGACCCTTACTTCCATCAGTCTGGAACAGAAGCAGGCAGATTTCTTTGAGTTGAGGCCAGCCTTGTCTACACAGAGAGCTTGAGTACAGCCAGGGCTACACAAAGAAACCCTGCTTCAGGAAAAAGACAAAATACAAAAAAAGAAGGTGATTCAGCAACTATGTCAAAACACAGCTTCCTCTTTGCTTTGATGTTAAAGATGGTGACATGTGATGGCATCTCATAGAAAAGCCAGTTAACTATAGCCATATCATAGAAATGAGTAAGATTCTTGTAATAATTTTTGTTGTTGCAGAAAATAAATTGCTACCCATTTTCTCAATGCTACTCTATATTCTGATAAAAGTTAAATATTGAAAATTATGTTATTTATTTCTATGGTGATAATATAACATTCAGGATATCACATCATAACAAAATAGCATTACTCACTTTGAACACCTACCAAACAGAAATACATAGTTATGTTTGTCTGTAGAACATTTCTACATTTTAACTGCATCCAAATGCAACACTTTAAAAATCTATAAAATACAATGTAAAAAATACAATCTACTGGTTGTGCATATTGGCAATAATGTGCAACTGTATATGGTTATGATGAAACTGATATAGAATAAAATAAATATATGCTTAAGCAAAGAAATGCATATCTTCTCTGATCCTACATTTGAAATTTCAGATATGTCAGGATCCTTGATTAACTTTACCAATCAACTCAAATAGCTCAACTTTAGAGTAAGATGCTTACATTAAATAAGTTAAATTTTGGCTAAATATTTTTTTTCAAAATCATTTGAGAATTTATATGCCAATGCTTAATAAACTAATTCAATAAAACTTCAGCTTTTCATGCTTTTACTCAGATGTTGGATGGTTTATTTGAACATAAGAACCTTGGATTTATTTTTATATCAGCAGAGCAACAACTGAATAAAGCACACAATGGGAGTTGAAGATTTAATTTTGATATAATAACTTTACTTTGTATAATTCAATTTAGCAGAAGGATGCTTTAATAGAGTTCTGATACTTAATTGGATGTAATTATATTCTCCCAACAAGGGCCAATAAATTGGGATGTCTTTTGATTTTGTTCTAGTAAGATTTGGTGAAACAAAGAAATATAGAGACAATGCCACTGTTTGCTGTTCTTACAAAATATCTGTCCAAAGCATACTACAGTGGAAAGAAAACAAAAGGATGAACCATTTCAACATAAAACTTTATGCAATCAAGGAAGTTTGTTCTCTGTGAGATATCCTAGCTAAAAATTACTTAACTATATAAAAAATTCTTGAAAAAAAAGAGAATCAAAATGAATGTCAATAATTTAAAATACATTAACCATAAAATAACTTTGGAGATCATCAAATGTAATTTTACTTTAAAAGCAGTCACACTATGTTGAAAAAAAATTACTTTTAGAAAAATGCTAGAGACATGCGTTTGAGGTAGACAGGGCTAAGCAACTGGCTCAAGTAATAGATGTATGTGATAGTGATCACTTTCCTAAGTCCTTTAAAACCTGTCAACAAGCAGAATGCTTAAGTGTCCTTATTAGCTATAGGTCGTAAATACATATTATCTTCATTTTAAAAACCATTTTATATTTGAAGGCCTTCTGTGAAGACTGACAAACAATGAAATATTGGGCAATGTGTGAATAAGTCTGTTGTTTAACCCTGTCAACTTGATGGGACTGGGACAAATTTAGTTAGGAGATTAGTAGTAGCAAGGTCCACATTTGAGTGGGTCTGTGATAACAACTCCAACATTCAGAAGATTTTGAGTATGTTGCTATCGGAATGACCTAGTCCCTTAGTTTATCTGCAAAATATGATGTTATATCTCCATACTTCCTCCAAAGATAGGTAAGAGTTGGAACCTAGCTGGAGAGAGTGATCATTGGGATAATGTCCCTGGGGTTATGTTGTGCGCAGACTCCTCTTCGCATTTTCCCTACTATCTGATTCCTGGCTGCCCTGATATAAGCACCTCTACTTGCTGTAATTTCTATAAGTGAACTGCAGCCATTCAAGTTGTGACCTCAAATGAATAAGTCCTCCTTCAAATTGGTCTCATGTGTGTTAGTCACAAAAATGCAAACTCATACGAAAACAATCTTAACTAGGACTCATTCTGAATAATAAGTCAACTGGTTCACTCAACATTCTTTTGTCTATTTAAACTGTGGCAAATAATCAGGGTCTATAACCCTAGGAAGCAATGCACATAACACCCTTTGCCATAAAATCAACCTCTTCCTTTCACTATTATAGGAACAATTACTTTCTTCTTAATTCTTGTTTCTTTAATTTTTTGTTACATAACTGTCTGCTGCCCAGTCACATCTGATTTATGTGAGGAAGTAATATGTTTGGATTCAGAGGTACAAATCCATATTCACAAAATCAGAGTCATAGGGAGAATTAGCATTATAATAGTCTTCCAGATAATGACCAAATGTTGAAAATAGCAGAGACCAAAGCAGTCACAATTATTTGTCCATTGTCTTTGTATGTCACACAAGTAACATCCTAAAGGAGCTCATGCCAGGGAACAGACTCCCTACATCAAAAAAGTCACCTCTTTCCAGGATATAGAACCCACCTCTATTCCTCAGCTGACTTAGTCTGGAAGAAGAGAACAGAAAATTGGATGTCACATAATAAAGCACAATGAATAGAGGGAGGAGCAACAAGGCAGAAAACCTATCCATTGACTTATTAAGAGAAGTATCCCTACACCCTGAGAAGAGTCATAATTTACTTAGCACTGTCCCTGATCTCTAAGAGAAGGGCAGAAGAGAAACAGAGCCATGCCTACCCCAACCAGCCATGCCTTAGTCAGCCAAAGTGAAATATGGACATAGGACTTGGACTTTCATTTCATAAAACACTGTGCCTGTGGTTTGAAGAAATTTCCCTGCTTTTTGGCCTTCCTCACAGTATGTATATGTGTGTGTTGTGTGTGTGTGTGTATATATATATCTTTTAAAATTTTTAAAAAATTAAGTATTTCTTGCCTCGGCATCCTAAAGTTGTACCTTTGTAGGTTAAAATTGTACCTTTGTTGATTAAAAGTAGTTTCATTAAAAGGAGTAAAAGAAACATAAAATTCACTCCTTGTGTACACAGATGCATGAGAACAATAACTGAGGCTGTTGGAAATGAATGTAAGAATCCATAATGTAGAATTTAGTGTAATTTAATTTTTTAAACTTCTGTATTCCAGAATTTAACAATGCATTAATATTGATGTTCTCTTGAAGCATCTACAGCAGAGTTTCTCATCTTATAAAATCTTAGAAACATAGGTCTAAAGAAACTCAGCTACATTACACAGTATGTAAGTCATGCCACACACACACACACACACACACACACACACACACACACAGCAAGTAGTTGAAACAAAAAAGCCAACCAAAGAACAAAAGCAAAACTCAGTGGCTCCTTAAGAAACAAAACCAGACAGAATAACAAAAACAAAAGAATACTGGGAAGGGTCTGAGTCAGGAGCACCCAATGACGTGGGGAGTAAACAAAGCAGAATTTCACTGGCCAAAGTATGAGCATCTCAAGTGAAGAACTGAGACATTGACATTTTTTGATGGACATCTGGGAACTGATGACGAGTTCTTCCCATTATGAAATTCTCAGCAAATAGCCAGGGTGCATGAAGCTCTCATGCCACCTCTGTGGTCCAGAATGAAATTCCCCAGCCTATTCCCCTGTGGTTCTTCTATTAGGGTGATAAGTTGCTGTACGTCCTTCTCTGAAGTACCATTCAGCTCAGAATCCTGGGTCATGAATGAGACTAAGACCATTCCTCAGATCATCTAGCACAGATTGAACCTACAGTTTCTAACTGCATAGTGATGGGAGTAGGTGAGAAAACTATCTTGACAAACTTTGTATTCAATGTTTTTAGAAACATCTCCTTACGAGGGGGAAATACATTATCTGTTGTAAGCGTTTCACAGGGCAGTTTTTCAAATTAATGCAGTTTAACTATTACATTAACTTAATGGCTATTTTCCCCTACTTTAACCATGTTAAATGTGCCGGCAATAATGAGCTTCTAATGCTGTCTCTTTTAAGTCTCAGAGGCATCTTTAGAGTAGCTGCTTATCTTGTGGATCATAAAGCTGCATAATTTAGTATTCAAACAATTCATTTAAAACAGGAGCCCTCGGAATTAGCTTAAAATTAATCAGAACAAAGCTGTATTAACCCACAGATTTGATTTAGCTCTAGTTAGCAAATTTGCAAAAGAAAATGAAAAAAAGAGTGAAGATAAGTTGCTGATGAAGTGCCAACTTTCTTCCTTCAAATGGAATCTCCCAAGTCCAGGGATAGCGATCTCGGCTTGATAAAGTTTGTAGTTTACGTTTACATTGGTCCCTTAGAAACTAATAAATCAGGAATTTAATTTTATTATGGGCTGTTAATTTCAAAGACACTATTTATTTATTTATTGTTTTAATCTCACATTAATGAATTAATTTCAAATTTGAGGATTCCTTGTTGGAATTTTATGGATTATTTTAATTCCCAGAATATCTTGTATTTTCAAAGAACCTGTAAATGTGTTAGAATCTCCCAAATCCTCGCAATACTCTACAGCATGCTGGGAAGGATTCCAGGCTTGGCTCATCAAGAATGATGCTGACCTCAAGGTCAGGAAAAGGTGAGATTTCATCCTGAATTTCAAAAGTTCCTTCTGGAAGTTGAGACTCAAAGTGGCCTTCATTTGTGTCAGTATTCAGAGGAAGAAGGCTGGGTTTCTGTAGTCTTGAGAATGAAATTTCTCATTGTGTGGAATGAAAACTTGGTAGACATAACAATAAAGTAGTATGTGCACTTCTGGGCCTCTCTCGAAAGTCGAGGCATTAGAGAGGGAGGAGTGATAATATGGTCAAAAGGGTCGAGATCATGATGTAGATATACACAGAAAAATATGAGCAAAGCTAGTGGAAACTCACTGACTCCTGACTGACAGCAAGGGAACCTGCATAGAACCAAACCAGGCCCCCTGAACGTGGATAACAGTTGTGTAACTTGGGCAGTCTGTGGGACCACTGGCAGTAGGACCAGGATTTATCCCTAGTGCATGAATTGGTAATTTTGGAGCCCATTCTCTATGGAGGGATACCTTGCTCAACATAGATACAGAGGGGAGAGCCTTGGTCCTGACTCAAAATGATGTGCCAAACCCTCTCTGATAAGTGTGTGAGAGCTGAGGTGGGGAAAAGTCGGAGGGAGTGGGATGAGGGGAGGGATGGGAACTGGTATTGGTAGGTAAAATGAGAAATGATTGTTTTTAATAAAATAATTGATTTAAAAATCAATTAAAAAAGAAAAAAGTATGTGTTCAAATATTAGTGAAATAATGCGCCTCCTTCCCCTCCCCGTTTCAGAAATGCATTTGCCATCACCACCAATTCTCTACAATTCCACCATTTCTGGTATTGTGTTAGGGTTCTCTAGGATGATAGAGTTTAAAGAATGAATACCCCTTTATATGTGTGTGTGTGTTTGTGTGTGTGTGTGCATGTGTGTTTATGTATATATGTATACATAAGAAGATTTATTGGAATGATAAAGAGGTTACAGTCCAGCAAAACCAGAAATGGCTGGCTGTACACAGAAAGCTGAAGTATACAGTAGTTGCTCAGTCCACAAGACTAGATATCTCAGCTGGTCTTCAGTATATGCTAGATTCCCAAAGAAGAAGGCTCTAATGATAGTGATGTATGGATGTGTTAGCAAAGCAAAGGCAGACAAGCAAAAAGCTTCTTTGTCCTTATATAGACATCTAGCAGAAGGTATGGCTCAGATTAGAGGATTGTCTTCTCACCTCAAATACTGAATTAAAGGCATTTGTCTTCCTGCCTCAAGATCTGGATCAAAGACAGGTGTCTTCCTGCCTGGAATGTCCTGACTAAAAGTGAATCCATTCATTTCAAACCAAGCACAAAACCTATTACAGATGTGCCCTCCATTTCTGGATTGCAATTCAGTCCAGATGTTGTCAAGTTGACAACCAAGAATACCCATCACCGGTATTGTGTGCCAGATGATCTCCATTGCCCTGACTCACCTCCTCACTAGAGCGATACACTTCATAGTGCATGCAATGGGCTTGTGTGTGCCCCACAACAAAGCCTTCATAGGAAAAGGAGAAGTTTTCCAATCCCTGAGCTAGAGACCAAGAAATAGCCTAGGGAGGATTTTTTTTTTTTTAAAGTTGCTGACTCAACAGCTTATTTACCAAGAATGATTTTTTCATTTGAGAATCATCTTGCTCATTTGTTGGTCTGAGAACTATCCCCAAAGGTCAGCTTGAATAAGAAGAGACCAATCAGACACAGAATCTACCAAACACTTCTACCTGATAACTTCCTGACTTCATAAATCAATTCATCTCTAACAGCCACAAAGTAACCTCTTTATGAAGTAGGAATAACTATCTGCATTTGGTATGTTTGGTCTCATGGTTAAAATTTGTGTCATGTAGTGGAATTCAACAACTGTGATTTCCCTTCTGATGACCACTATCTCCTGCAAAATGCTCTCCCCTTAGGTTAGAGCATTTTATACTTGCTTGGGAACTCTGTTTCTCCTTTAGCGTCCAGCAACAAGCGATGAAGGAGTCTATAACAGAACTTTGGACATTTGTAGCATTTGAATCTATCCCAATATCTGAACAAGGTTACCTGGATTTCCTCGGTGTGGCTGATCTTTTTTTTTTTTTTTTTTTTGGAATGATTTAGTTAATTCTAAAGCTCAAGATTTGCTTTAAGGTGTGCGTATCACAGTGACTGATGACATGAGGTTTGAAACTGAGGTCCATTACACCTATCAGATTTATCACTATTTTTAGAATAGCATCAAACATTTTATCAAAGTTTAGCATATGCAAGTGTTCTTCTTAGTGTTTCTTCACTTAGATTACTAATCTTGAGCCTATTTTAAGAGGCAAAGGAAAAAAAGACACAAAGCTAGTAACTAATAGTCCAAGGCCATACAGCGGCCACATCAGAACTGAGTTTAGAAGTACGTTTGACCCTTGCTAACCCAACAACCACTTTCACTGTCCTTTCCTACCTTGAGGAAAATTTTTTTGTCTTCCTACATTCTTCTTTGATTATAGGCCAAGATACTCTGAAATATGTGTTTTACATTAAATACACATTTATAATGACATGGAGTGTGTAACATTCAAATTCAAAACCAGGTTTACATATCAGAGAATTGTTGAATGGATATAGCTCCACCTCCCACAATGTAACTTTATCTCAGTTGACATTTTGAGACTTCTGTGTTTTACAACCAAAAAATAAAGATGATACCTCCCTCATTCATATATTTCAACAAAAACAACAAAAAAATCACTACAAAATTATAGTGTTGGCTGCTTCAAAGTTCCCTTTCCTCCATATCTTCATACTCACAGTTTTTTAGTCTCCAGTAGATCCCTGCAAGCCAGCAGCTCCTATTCCTGTTGCCCCAAGGAGAGTCAGTTGCAAATAGTCGTCTTACTTTTTACACACCATGTTCTCTCTTCTAAGAAACTGGTGTTTCTTTCCTAGGATCCGGTGGCCATGTGCCACTGTCATTCAATAAATAATGGCTTATGTATAAGTTTAAATTTACAGACCAAACTACACAACTGTCACCCACATGCAGAGGGCCTAGTTTGGTCCCATGCAGGCTCCCTGCTGTCCATCTAGAGCCAATGAGCTTCAACTACCTTGGGTCAGCTGCCTCTGTGGATTTCCCTGTCATGATACTGATGCCACCTTTTGCTCAAGTAATCCTTTCTCCCTCTCTTCAACTGGCCTTCAAAAGCACAACTGGCCTGGTGCTTGAATATTAATCCTTGCAGCATCTGATTCCATCAGTTAGTGGATGGAAAGCCTATGATGACAGTAAGGATATTCACCAATCTAATTACAGGGGAAGGCCAGTTCAGGTATCCTCTCCACTATTGCTAGGAGTCTTAGCTAGAGTCATCCTTGTGGATTCCTGGGAATTTTTCCAGCACAAGTTTTCTCCCTAACCCCTCTATCAAGATATTTCATTGAGCCTATAATTCGTGATCCTAGAGAAGCTAAATAAGATGGTGAACCCAAAGAAAAACATATAGTCATCCTCCTGGATATTAACCTTCATCAGGCAATGAAAGGAGACAGAGGCAGAGTCCCACATTGGAGCACCGGACTGAAACCCCAAGGTTCTAATCAGGAGCAATAGGAGAGAGAGCACGAGCAAGGAACTTAGGACCGCGAGGGGTGCACCCACACACTGAGACAATGGGGATGTTCTATCGGGAACTCACAAAGGCCAGCTAGACTGGGTCTGAAAAAGCATGAGATAAAACCGGACTCACTGAACATAGTGGACAATGAGGACTGCTGAGAAGTCAAGAACAATGGCACTGGGTTTTGATCCTACTGCACGTACTGGCTTTGTGGGAGCCTAGGCTATTTGGATGTTTACCTTACTAGACCTGGAAGGAAGTGGGAGGTCCTTGGACTCCCCACAGGGCAGGGAACCCTGACTGCTCTTCGGGCTGACAAGAGGGGGAGTTGTTTGGGGGATGGAGAGGGAAATGGGAGGCGGTGGCAGGGAGGAGACAGAAATCTTTAATAAATAATGATAATGATAATGATAATAATAATAATAATAATAATAATAATAATAATAATAAATCTCATTCATGGCTCTCCTACTCCAACCCTGCCTTGCCTTGACCATCTCATTCCCTCATGTTCTCATCCTCACCCATTCCATCTACTTCTTCCTGCCACCAGTTTACCCAGGAAATCTCATCTATTTCTCTTTCCCAGGGTGATCGATGCCTCTCTCTTAGGGTCCTCCTTGTTGCCTGGCATTTCAGGAGCTGAGGATTGTAGCCTGGTTATCCCGGTTTTATATCTAGTATCCACTTATGAGTGAGTGCATGCAATGCACGTTTTTCTTTCTGGGTCCGGGTTACCTCATTCATGATGATTTTTGTTCTACTTCCATTTATTTACCTGAAAATTTCATCTTGTCATTGTCTTTGGCAGCTGGGTAATACTGCATTGTATAAATGTGCCACATTTTCTTTATCCATCCTTTAGTTGAAGGTCATTTAGACTTAATCCAGGTTCTGGCTATTTTGAATTATGTTGATATGAACATAGTTGACCAAGTGTCTTTTGTAATGATTGAACATCCTTTGGGTAATATGCCTGAGAGTGGTAATGCTGTTTTGAGGTAGACTGATTCTAAATTTCCTGAGAAACAGTCACACTGATTTTTAAAGTGGCTATACAAGTTTGCATGCCCATCAGCAATGGAGAAGTGTTCCCTTACTCCCCATCCTCTCCAACATAAGTTGTCATCAAGGTTTTTGATCATGGCCATTCTGACAGGTATAAGATGGAATCTCAGAGTGGTTTTTGATTTCATGTTTTTTCTTTCTGTGGTGATATAAGTTTATCACCTAGCAGTGAATAGTGCACAGAATTAACATAAAAAGAGATAAAATGAATTGAAAAATCCCAAAATTATATTCAGAATTTGGATAATAATAAATAAATAGCCTTAAAAAGTAAGAAATAGAAGCAAAGCCGGGCGGTGGTGGCACACACCTTTTATCCCAGCACTCGGAAGGCAGAGGCAGGCGGATCTCTGTGAGTTCGAGACCAGCCTGGTCTACAAGAGCTAGTTCCAGGACAGGAACCAAAAGCTACAGAGAAACCCTGTCTCAAACACCCCCCCCAAAAAAAAAAGAAATAGAAACAATATTTCATGCAATTAAACAGGAGTAAACCCATTTGCCACACTCACCCAATTCCATAGAAGACTATCTAAACACTTAGACCAAAGAATTCTTTTGTAGTGCCCAACAAAGTCATTAAAATGTCACTAGACTTGGACTCAAGCCTTGGCTCTGTTACTTAATCACTTAGTATCTTGTGACAATTTCAGGGAAGCCTACTTTGAGCCTATGTGAAATAAGAACGTCAGATATTTGCTTATAATTTACTTTTCTCCTTATGCAATTCATACATTCTGTTTTCTTTTTTATCACAGATTATTGTATTTTGCCTGTAAAAGCATTTATAGAAAAGCAAGGGTAGGGCAAGTAAGATGGATAATACCTGCCCCAGAACATGGTGAATATAGATTTCTCTTTAATGTGCATAGGGTAAGAAGAAAAGCATCTCTTAAGAAGTGATATCTGATCTCCACATACTATTTGTTCTAGTATGCTTGCTGTTGCTGTGATTAATACCATGATCCAAAGCAGCTCAGTGAGGAAATGATTTATTTCAGTTTACAAGTAAACCATCATTGACGGAAGCCAAATCAGAAACCTGGAGACGGGAACTAAAACAGAGACCATTAAAAGTGCTGCTTTCCGGATTTCTTACCATAGCTTGCCCAGTTACCTTTCTCATACAACCCTGGACCACATGTCTAGGGATGCACTGATCTCCTCAAATTAGTCTTTATTCATCATTTATGAAAGCATCCTACAGACATGATGTACACCAATCTGACAAGGCAATTCTTTCCAGGTATATCAAGTTGAAACCATGATTATCTACCATACTGTGTGATGCATGTGCACACACACATGTGCAAACGCACACATGTACATTGAAAAAATGCAGATTAACTAATTTTTTAAAGAATAAAGGTATATAGAAGCAGTTTTAATTGACTGGTGCTATTTCAAAAGCAATGGCTTTCCTCCAAAAGCCTTCATTTATTGTTTATACTTTATACATAACACACACCACCCACAGAATTTGGAAGCTTATACAAATTTGATATAAATGTTAGGCTGTTATCTCCCACATGTCTGTCTTGCTGTAGAAAAAATTCACCCTTACTTGTCAAAAATTAACGGAGAGCCTTCACTGAAACCCATCTGCGTCGCAAAGGAAATGAATTGCATTTGAGAAATAGGGTTGGGGGAATATGATTCTGTCCCAGGGAGAGATCTGCTGGGTGGTTTCTAGCAGTTCATACACCTCATGGAATCCAGATTCCCTTTCATATAAAATAAGAGTTGATTCATGACTTTACGTTCTTTTTTTTTTTAACACTCTCAGACTTTAGGTGGGTGTGTTGTTCTGATTATTTTAATTTTTTCAATTTTGGATCTGCTTAAGTGAGGAGTTTTCACAAACTATGCATAAGCACAATTCCAGATATGATCTGAATATTAAAATAAAGTAAAAAATCATATTGAGAAAGGGCTATAGAGCTTCTATGATCATAGATGCAACTTGATACATAGACACATAGATAGAAACTTGGGAATCAGATATTGAGGTAGAAACCTGATATATCCACAGAGCAATGATGAAATGATCACCTAAACCTGTCTCTCCACCTTCCCAGATCAAGAAGTTCCATGAATCTCTGTAAGCTCCTCCCTATTTCTTCCTGTGTCCCTCTATCCTCATATAGCCTTGTATGGCCAGCTGAATGTGAACTCTGCCTTCTGATTCAAGGTTTAACTCTATGGGCAGTCTTGAACTGACAAAAGGAACAAATCTCCTGCGACATAGCCCCTTAATTACATTGCACACAGGTGTAAGGGTATACTTTGATTTTCTGAGAATTCAAACCCCTCATCTGGCCAGATGTAGATTTTCTAAGACAGTTAGGTAAATGTTGATTTAATTTTGTAGTCAATAAGCTACTCTATAGACAAGGAGTTTATCTTTGAAATTGTATCTGCTGGTTATTGCTCAAAAGTTAACAGTAATCAATGCGAATAAACACAATGGTAAGAATTCCCAAAACATCAAATCTAGTGATTTTTAAAACAATTTTATAACTTTCTATTTTTTTTTTAATAGTTTAGGGATATTTCAGATAGTACTAGACACTGAAGGTACTAATTTTCTCATTCTTTCCAGTATCTCATGTAAAGTCAGCCATCCATCAAGGGGAAGGCCTGAATGCATTATGGTATGATCAAGGTCAGGTGTTACCTTCCTTCAGGACAGTCTGCTGTAGGAAGCATTCTTTATGTGTTGAAATACGGAGCGGTGGGGCTGCGTCCCCAAAACCCCGGCCGCTTGGCTAGCTTATGCCCGAAATAACAACACACAAACTGTATTCATTTAAGAACTGCTTGGCCCATGAACTCTAGCCCTTACAGGCTAATTCTCGCACCTGGACTAGCCCATTTCTAATGATGTGTGTAAGCACCCCAAGGTGCGCTTACCGGGAAGATTCTAGCCTACGTCCATCCTGGTCGGAGTTTCATCGCGTGTGCCTGGGAGAGCAAAGCATGGCGTCTCTGCTCCAGAGGGCAGAGCTGCCGGGTCTGTCAGGGAGCAGAGCAGAGTCTGACCTCACTTCCTCTTCCGCCCAGAATTCTATTCTGTTTACTCCTCCCATCTATGTTCTAAGCTATGAGGCCAAGCAGTTGGTTTATTATAATTAACCAATGACCTTCCTCCATCATTTATGGTCCTCTCTCATTCTTCTATTTCCACAGACATCATCAGCAAAGCATAGGTCTTCTGGTCTTAGTATATATGTTAATGACTTCAGTAGGGTTTCTATCCCGCTCTCAAGAACACTGAAAGGCAAAAGCCCTTCACCGCACTGTACTTTATTCCTTCCCCAAAGATACGAAAATTCTTCTGTGGCAGCTAATAAGATAATTGCCAAAGGTCTCAAATCTTTCCCCTTGTATAGCCAGCCTCCACACGCTGTCTCATCTCTTGAGGAGCCATTGCTCGTTTTACACCTGTGTGTGCGTGTGAGTGTGCAAGTTCTTTACATTTGTGTATGCAAGTCCTTCACATTAATTATTGAAATGATGTTATATAAAAAGTAACACAAATACTCCCTCAAGTCACTTTCCTTTCAATTTTTTTGCACTGCATTTGCAAGCGAAAAATGTGTTCTGCAGGAGCAAAAACCCTCCATTTCACCAATTTCTAATTGTATGCAGATCTATTTAAAGCAGCTATTTTTCCCCATAGCTAGATTTGCAGGCCATGGGAGAGAGTGACTCTGTAATGAATAATATGTAGCTAAGATTCATTTTCAAACCTGGCCTTGTAAACATTCATTTGTGCAAATGTATATTTTCCATACAGAGAATGCATATTATAAGTGCTGTTCTGTTCTACCAGGCACAGTAAATTTGTGTTCTGAAAAATTCCCTAAATACATAATTTCCTGCCAACAAGGACAATCTTATTAAAAAGTCATTTTAGTTTACTGGGCATCCCTTGAATAATAACAGTTATTATATCACCAGCTTCTCATTCGGTTGAGAAGTTTTTCAGTAGCTTAAAGACAGAAGAAGGAGGAGGTGACATGTTCCTCAGGATTTCCACAGTGCTTTGTCGCTTCAATGGCTTCCAGCCTCAGACAAGCCATTTTGTAGCTAGTTCTTCTTCAGAAACCTACTTTTGGAGTTTGGCAAGCACTTGGACATTGGAATTACCATCAAAGTTGCGACTCGTCATATCCTTTAAGGCTTGTTAGCAATTATAACTCTGCTTATATGAAGATAACTGGAGTTCTCATTTCAGGTTATTTTCAAGTTAATATAAGCCCACAAGTTGGGAAATCAAAATTATGAATGCGTATATCTACACAATTATCATGAAGAAATCAGTGCTTGTTCCCTTGTAGCTTAAACTGGGGCTATGTGAAAGCTGGAGATGGTTTTTATTGAGAATTGTAGGAGCACCATATTCTCTTAGGATTTTGTTGTACATATGTACATCAACCATGGTTTGTTAGATATGATCCACTTTTCAACCTGCCAGGGGATTCTCACTTTCTTTAGCGAATTAATGTGAAGTTCCATTAAATAACCGTGTGTATCTGATGGTTAATCAGAGCATATGTGAAGAGGTAACATCTAAACTTAAACTATTGCCCCAAAGAGGGTTATTCATGGGTTAATTTCATATAATTTCCAATTTTCTCTCCCAGAATTTGTACCAATTTCCACCCTTACCAATACTGGCAAGAATGATTACTTCCCACACATTGATCAATAGACTCAGTCACTTAACCTCTGGATCGCCAATGATAAATGAAGAAATCAGCATCTCAGTGCAGCTTTATTTTCTAATTATATTGTTTATAAATGACCCTAACTAGCATTTTATTTTCTTTTCAATTTTAACTGATAGAAAATAATATCAAAGAGATTCAGTGAATAAAGAACTTACTCTGCTAGCAGAAGGACTGCACACCTGCATAAGAAGACAAGTATTTTTTTTTATTGAGAATAGGAAAAAAAAGTTTCCGCCTCCTCCCAGCCTCCCATTTCCCTCCCCCTCCCCCCACTCTTCTCCCCTTCCCCCCACTCCTCTCCCCCTCCCTCTCCAATCGGAAGAGCAGTCATGGTTCCCTGCCCTGTGGAAAGTCCAAGGTCCTCCCCCCTCCGTCCATGTCTAGGAAGGTGAACATCCAAACTGGCTAGGCTCCCACCAAGCCGGATCATGCAGTAGGATCAAAACCCCTTGCCATTGACCTTGGCTTCTCATCAGTCCTCATTGTTCGCCACGATCAGAGAGTCTGGTTTTATCCCATGCTTTTTCAGTCACAGTCCAGCTGGCCTTGCTGAGCTCCCAATAGATCAGCCCCACTGTCTCAGTGGGTGGGTGCACCCCTCGTGGTCCTGACATCCTTGCTCGTGTTCTCCCTCTATCTGCTCCTCATTAGGACCTTGGGAGCTCAGTCCAGTGCTCCAGTGTGGGTCTCTGTCTCTATCTCCATCCATCACCAGATGAAGGTTCTATGGTGATATGAAAGATATTCGTCAGTATTGCTATAGGATAGGGTCATTTCAGGTTCCCTATCCTCAGCTTCCCAAGGAAGTAACTGGGGACATCGCCTTGGGCTCCTGGGAGCCACTCTAGGTTCAAGTCTCTTGCCAACACTAAGGTAGCTCCCTTAACTAAGATATGTGCTTCCCTGCTCCCCTATCCAACCTTCCTTTATCCCAATCTTCCTGTTTCCCCAAGATCCCCCAATCCTCCCCTTCTCACTTTTCTCTCCCTGTTCCCCCTTATCCCCAACCCACACCACCCCCAAGGTCTCAATTTTCTCCCCGGCAATTTTGGAAGACAAGTATTTTTATATGCTCCCACAAAGCCAGTACTGGAGGGCAGAGGCAGGAGGATTCCAGGAGCTCCCTGACCAGCAATTCTTATAGATATACCTAGGTTCATGATCTCAAAATATTGAATGAGAAGCAATAGAGAAATCCAGCAATAGCCAACTCTAAACCTCTACATGTGTGCACACAAGCACACACACAGATGCACACACACAGAGACAGAGAGAAAGAGAATAGCATACATAAATATAATAATAATAGATAAATGTATTCTTCACCTCTCATCAGAGAAATGTCTCTTTGCAATAGGCACAGACCACTATAGAAAAAAACAACCATCAAAATCCAGAAGTATAGAGCCCACCAGTCCCAATGAACATATCTACAAAAGCACACCTGTGCCTATGAAACACTGAGCAAGAGAGGTGGAAAGACTTTAAGGGTCAAAGGATCAGGCACTTCTCTGTGAGATTATGAATAATAATAAGTAACAGTAAAAGCTACACTCATAAAGTCTCGCCAACACGACTTCCTAAATGTGAGCTGAATGGCATGCTAAACTGGACCGAGAGAAACCGAGGAGCCTCAGCACTACACAATGAACTTTATGAGACTGAATAAAGCTAAGAGTAGGAAAGGTGGTTCTCCCCAGAGAAAAGCACACCAGTCAATTGACCAGTGCCAAACAGCCAACCTTGAAAACATACAAATAGATACCATTATAGGGACTCAACATGTTATATTTGAGGATAAATTTTTATGTGCAAATACATATGTGCATATAATTATAATTGATGGGTAAAGAGGCCACAAATTTGAAAGAAAATGGGGAGGGTTTGGAGGGAGGAAAGGGAGAGACAAACAATTAAATTACAATCTCAAAAGTAAAATTTTAATATTCTAGTTTTGGGGGCTTAGGATTGACTCAGCGTTCTCACAAACTGTTAATATATTAGTGAAAGTGTCTTGTCACTGGAGTCCAATATTTGGCAAGAAGAAAATTAAAGATGACTCATTTACCTTGATTTACAGTTAAAAGAAATGTGAGCCATCACAGCAGGGAAGACAAGGTGTATGGGTGCACATCATCACACTGCTTGTGTAGTCCAGAAACAGAAAGCTGTTTCTGAATGTTGGTACTCAGCCTCTCTTTTGTGCTGCTCAGAACCAAATCCATAAAATGATATCACCCCAGATAGGCTGTGCCTTCTCACATCAGTGAAATACGTCTGGGAAGTCTCTCACTGACACGCCTACCAATTTGTTTCCATGATGATTCTAAGAAATAAAGTTGACAGTTAAGATGGACTATCACATGAGCAAGGGCACCACCCCTGAACTACATTCACAGACTTATTGGTGTTTAATTAATGAACTGTCTCGTTATATTCTTTCCTTGAGTTCCTATTAGGGTCTTATTCCTTTCCATGAAAATTTGCCAAACTTTTATAAACTGTGGAAGTTAGGCTTTTTTAAAAAACATGAATTGCTACTATTAAATATGTAAAAAACCATAATCACCTAGGTGAACTTGAGTAGTATTAGAAGATGAAGTAGTTTGAACATTTTGATAGTAAGAATGTTAAATAATAATTTTTCCAGATTTTTCTTTGATTTCTTTAGTTGGCTTTTATCTATTGAAGTTTCCTTTTTAATTAGAAATTTTTTTCTTGTTGTAATTTGAATTTGGGGGACAGGGTTTCCAAAAAAATTTTTGCAGAGTTCTCGAGGGATGGCTCATCTATAACTCAAGTTTGAGAAGATCTTTAAACCCTCTTCTGGCTTCCATGGGCACAGGAATTACACATGGTACATGCATGCATGAAGGAATAACATTACTAAAATAAAATCAAATATGTCTTCAGGTAAAATATACAAATAAATAAAATTAAAATTTTCAGGTGATAACGTGCTTGCATGAGTCGACATTTCTCTCAGTTGTTTTAGACCTTATTTATGTCCCGTGTAAATTGCTACATAGATATAGCTCTCTTATTTTGTATGTCTTACTGAATTTATTTCAAGTGACTTTGCAAAAGGTTAAAAGCTTCCAAGGATATTTGCCACTCGTTTTCACTATTCACAGTTTATATCTTCGAGACTATAAACAGTCAATTTGTTTTTTATTAAAATGAAAGAAGAACATTCAGAATGATCATTAACTAAAATGAGAAGAACATCAATACATTCATAATTGACATTACATTTATCTGGAAAGTTTAAATTATATTCATTTTACTCACTGAAACATCTGTACCTGTTACGCCTCCTTTCCATGTTCATTTAATGAGGACTCCAAAATCTCACTAACTTACCTGAATCGTTTCACCTGTCTGCTGTGGTGATTTTAATTCTCTCTGTCTACTTTGATATTTATCATTGATTTCTCACACCTAGTAATATTTCCTCATGTTCAGAAATAGAATAATTAACAGTGGATATTCTATTCTTAACTTTGGATAGACTACCTTTTCATATTCCTTATGTCAGATGGTTTCAATCCAAGAATAATTATCCTATTAAGAATATATTTCAAAAATAATTGTATTACTCTATTTTAATCAATAACAGAGAGTACATTTTGCCCAAGGCCATGACAATATCTAAACTTATCATTTTATTTTTCTGAGAACTAGTAATTTAACTTTATTTAAACATTTAATTTTAAATTAATTCTTACATTTATAAATAATATAATGATGATATACCATTTAAAACATTATATTAAAACTTGCTTGATGTATTCATGGATTGCATATCATCTTATTTGTATTTAATTTTAACTATGTCTTCTTAACTACAACAGTAAATGCAGATTTGTTACTAATATTTTCGACTCTAACCAGGCAGCAACCTAAAACTGGGCCTAACATAGTACATTTGCTCCAAAAATAAGATTTATTCACTCAATAACTTGAGAAATCCCTGTTGCCCTTTTATATGATGGAATTCAGAATTAAGTTTCATATGATTCATGAAAAACTCTCAACCAACTTTAATACCATCAAGCTTATCTTTGCTCTCAAGATATAACTAGTTCAAATCAGTTGGGAGGCTTAGTGCTGGCCAAAGATGCTGCATCACTTGTGGTTGTATACAGTGAGCTTCCCTAAGAATTTAAAGCAGGTTTCAAACTTATTTTTTCCATTTTGTGTAAATTTTTAAACTGTACCTCTGTCTAATGATCAAAATTCACATGTGTTTTCTGCTTGCTACTTAGAGATGAAGCATCTTTACAAGGATAACATTTAAAATATTTAATTACTTTTTTTGTATCTATTTAGTATATGTAACTCACCATTGGGCAATTTATAGTTAATTTAAGCAAAAGTTAAAATCACTCTATGTCTTAGTAATTAATATATCATTTGCTTTTCTGGGGTTTGTGATTGATTAAAGTGGAATGACAATATTTGTGCTCATCTACGGTACATTAGTTCAATACTAGGCTGAATGTACACTTGCGATTGCACTTTGCTGCTAGCTCATTCCCATTTGTTGCTCTAATATGTTACATATTAACTTGCTCATACTTTCTGCTGGCTGAGAAATACTGCTCTAAATACTTTGATCTTGTCTTATGATACGTGATAACTTTTGCTCAAGATGTTTCTATGAATATAACAATTTCTACTTTTTTGTCTTTTGACAGTTCCATCAATTCCTAATTTGAGGAATTTCTCAATTTTCACATATTGTCATATAGTCAATACAGGTTATTTCAGTTTCCATTTTTAATTTGCTGTGCTGTTACTTTAATAACTATAGTTTCATTCTTACCATCACTCATTCATTTTTCTTGAATTCACCAAAGGGATATTAGTGTTTTGTTTGTATGTGTGTATATCTATGCAATTCATGTGTGCCTGATACTGTGGATTCCAGAGGAGGGAATCAGATCCCATGAGGCTGAGTTATAGATGACTGTAAGCTGTCATGTGGATGCTCAGAACCTACCTAGGTCCTCTAGAAGAGTAGCAAGTGTTATTAACCACTATCGAACTCATAATTTCCTTTGTTCATGCCACACTAATTGTGCTAATCAAGGTGCTTCATTATGACACACCCATACATGCATATAAAGAAAGCTGATCATATTCACCTCCCTTCTCTTTCCTATTTCTTTGTTGGGCTTATAAATGTAGATTCCAACCAGAAGATAGTTTGATCCTCTTGGTTGGCCCAGCTTAATTCAAAGATCTTAGAATTGTCTTGATTTTCCTAAAGATATATGGATGCCAAATCAGTGTATTTGCCTTCTATGTTTCTCTCTGTCTCTGTCTCTCTCTGTCTCTGTCTCTCTCTGTCTCTCTCTCTCTTTCACTTTCTCTTTCCCTCTCTCCTTCTCTCTCATTATCTCCTTTTTGAACTTTGGTTTACTGCTATAACTTGTGTTTCTATAGTTGTTTTATTCATTTATTTTATTTGCTGCTATATGATTTTCAACAGTATGTAATGACCCAAACAATATCCTAGATGCCACATTGTTAAGGTAATTTTTATAAGAACTAAATCTATCTTAGGAGGAATATTATTCATATATACAAGTATAACACAATGATATAAATAAAAACTTATACATCATATATACAAGTATAACACAATGATATAAATAAAAACTTATACATCATATATACAAGTATAACACAATGATATAAATAGAAACTTATACAGATGCTTTAAATTCTGGACTATTTAATCCATATCTATCTCCTACAATTTTTTATATAGTTGAACTTCATTATATGTAAATGAAAACTGCTCCTTCACTTCCCATCTGCCCAGACACGAATAATCACACAGAAATGATATTTATTTGGCCAATGACTTAGGCGTATTCCTAGCTAGTTCTTATATCAAAAATCAATGCATTTCTATTAACCTGTGTATTGCCACAAGGCTGTTGCTTACCAGTAGGTTCTGGCATCAGTCTGCTTTGGTAGCTACAAGGCATCTCCCTGATATCACCTACTCTCTCTATATGTATTTATTCCAACCTGGCTATATTCTGCCTTGCCATAGGCCAAAGCAGCCTTATTCATTAACCAATAAGAGCAATATATATGCATCCCACATAATCTCCCCTTTTCTGTTTAAATAAGAAGGAAGGCTTTAACTTTAACATAGAAAAATTACATATACAAAACAGTTATCAGGCAAGAATTATAGTTACAATATTTAATCCATTTACATTTGTCAAATTAAGAAAAATACTCTAACATCTATCCTATCTTTGTGAGTCTCAAGTTTTATATCTAATTTATTCTTTATCATAACTGAGGAAAACTATAACTTTAACTGTCTATTGTCAAATCTTCAAAAACCCCAGAAGTACATACTATTTCCTAAGTAAACAGAAGTGTATTGTAAGCAACTTTCAAAGTTCTAGAATTGACAGAGACATCTCAGTGATTGGACAATCACCCAAAGTTTTTCTGTAACATTGGGGCATCCATCTTCAGCCTACAGGCCCATAATATCTGACAGACTTTTCCATAAAGCAGGAAATTTGAAAGACTGTCTTGACTATATTGGCAGTTTGTCAGTCATTTTCTCATCTGTCCTGCACAAAGTCTGACAGACTCTTTCATGAAGTAGGAACCCTGAAGGAAATCACCTTGTTTATTTCCCAGATGCCCAGACCCAAATAATCATACAGCAACATTATTAATTACAACACTGCTTAGCCAATGACTTAAGCATATTCATAGCTAGTTTTTACATCTTAAATTAACCCATTTCTATCGATTTGTGTGTCACCACAAGGTTGTGGCTTGTCAGTAGATTCTTGCATCTATCTCCTTTAGGCGGCTACCTGGTATCTCCCTGACTCTACCTACTCTCTATATAGATCCTCCAGCCTGGCTATATCCTCTCCTGCCATAGGCCAAAATAGATTTATTCATTAACCATTAAGAGCAACATAAATAAAGAAGAATAGCCCATATCAATTAGTTTATGAAATAAGTTTTTTGTTATAATGTTGAAATAGGAGCGGCAGGGCTGCGTCCCTGGCACCCAGCCGCCCGCATGGCTAGTTTATACCCAGAAATAATTACACGGAAACTGTATTCTTTCAAATACTGCCTGGCCCGGCTAGGTCCAGTTTCTTATTGGCTAGCTCTTACATATTGTTCTAACCCATTTCTAATATTCTGTGTAGCCCATGAGCTGGCTTACCAGAGAGGATCTTAACCTGCATCTGTCTGGAGTGGGAGCATCATGGCGACTCCTCCTCTAACCTTCTTTCTCCCAGAATTCTCTTCTGTATACTCCGCCTACCTAATTTTCTATCCAATAAAATGGGCCAAGGCAGTTTCTTTATTAGTAAGAAATCATTCCCACATCATTTCCCCTTTTTCCGTTTAAACAAAAAAGAAAGGCTTTAACTTTAGCATAGTAAAATTACATATAACAAAACAGTTATCAAGTAAGAATTACAGTTACAATATTTATATCTATTTTATCTCTTACCATAACTAAGGAAAACTATAACTATTCATTCTTCAACTCCATCAAAGACTCCAGAAGGATATAATATTACCTAAGTAAACAAGAAATAAGAAAACTCTAGAAATGACAGAGACATCTCGCTGCCTGGACAGTCACCCAAAGTTCTTTGGTACCGTTGGGGCATCCATCTTCGGCCTACAGGCCCATGGTATCCAGATACATTTCCATGAAGCAGGAAATTTCAAAGACAGTTCAGTCATTTTCTGCTGTGTCCTGCAGAATGTCTCGCAGACTCTTTCATGAATCAGGAACCCCGAAAGACCATCTCACCTTTAGGCAAGTTCAGCAGTCCTCTCTCTGAGGGTTCTCTGTGTCCAGTTTATGCAACAGTCCAGGCAAGAGCAGTTTCTTGCCCAAATGACTATCCAACTCCATAAGGATCCTCTTCGATGCCCATCTTCCTCTTGAAGTAGCTGGTGCTGCCAGGAGCAGACGTGTCTCCTTGTCATGAAAAGTCCTAAGTTATTAAAATATTTTAAATGCCATATTCTGCAGTCTTTGAAAGATATGAAGAATGCCTATCTAACTGAAATATATCTCTATATATCTAGAAAATCTAATTAACATGACTACAAGCTTAACTATTAGCGATGATTATCCATTAACAACCTATATTTCCTAATTATACATTACATTTTTAAATGAACTACACAATCACAATACCTTAATCAAGATCAAAAATACATATACATATAACAAAATTGACCTTAAAATCCATACCAATGCAAATTATTCATATCTATATCATATCCCCCTTTAAATGTAAAAGAACATTTATAAACAATATTTGGGAACATGGGCGTAGTTTTTTCTCTCCAAACTGCTTCCTGCTGAATAGGGGCGTCGTTAATTAGGTCGTTCATGATATAACCTGTGTGCTAGTTTCATCTCAGTTGGCAATTGAGCGAAGCAATTTTTTGAGGGTGTTCACAGCAACCTTTCAGGAGGGCGTGGTCTATCATACCAAATCGGAATAGATGCAATCCACAGGGTCTCATCCTCTGCAAAAACAAAAGAAGACCCTCTCCAAAGCATCATATCCTTAGACCCAAATTCTGAAATCATAATACCCTCATGAAATCCATTTTGGTTTAGCTTGGCAGCCCATATAATGAAATGTCTCTCTGTACTTAGCTCCTTCACAGTCAAAAATTTTAAAGAAAACACAATGTACATAATCCAGACTCTCTGTGAATTTTCCATTTTTACGTGGCTTATTTTTCTTTATTTCTCTTAATCTATAACTATCTGTACTTCTGTACTCTGTCTCTTTAAAGACTTTACCCTTTTTCTTTTTAAGACATTAACTTTTTTATATTCTTTTTCTTCTCTTTCCCAAGCCTACGTACATTCATCCAACAGTGTCTGAATCTGTTTTATTGTGAATCTGTAATTTTTTTACTATCCAGGAGCACTTTGTTTTGCGCCTTTAAATCACTAAGCGCTTAAGAATCTAAGCTGTGACATTCCTAGGTCAAAAACAGGTACTGTATGCTGGCCCCGCCCAGTCCAACATGGCGGAGCCGCTCGTGCCTCTGATCCTTGCACATTGCACCATTAGCATGGCGGAGCTGCTTGTGCCTCTGAGCTGCGGCACACAATGTCCCCCTTTTAGGCACACAGCAGTCTAGTTGCCATCAAACAAATCGTAGCACTTTAATCCAAATGCTCCATTCATAAGCTCTGTCTCCCGCCGGAGCCAGACAGAGATCACAATGGCGGCACAGCCCAGAAAGCCGGCATTTTAAAACAGCCAGTTTTTTCCTGCTGCCGAGTCAGGACAATTTCTTTGCGGCACGCAACCCAGAAACAGCAAAAAGCTGTCTTAAATTCTCTCTCTCTCCTTTTTAAGCCCTCTCAGGTTTTTAAGTGGATTTAGCCCATCACGTTTGGGCGCCATCTGTTGAAATAGGAGCGGCAGGGCTGCGTCCCCGGCACCCGGCCGCCCGCATGGCTAGTTTATACCCAGAAATAATTACACGGAAACTGTATTCTTTCAAACACTGCCTGGCCCGGCTAGGTCCAGTTTCTTATTGGCTAGCTCTTACATATTGTTCTAACCCATTTCTAATATTCTGTGTAGCCCATGAGCTGGTTTACCAGAGAGGATCTTAACCTGCGTCTGTCTGGAGTGGGAGCATCATGGCGACTCACTCACTCAGCTTCTTTTTCCCAGCATTCTCCTCTGTCTACTCCGCCTACCTAATTTTCTGTCCTATGAGGGCCGAGGCAGTTTCTTTATTATTAACCAATGAAATCAACAGATAAGATATAAGACCCAACTGGGGACGCAACCCCGCTGCTCCTATTTCAACATTATAAGTCAATTTAATTGATTGATATTTATAGCTATATGTGTAGGCTTCTGTGGTTCTATGGTTTTGTTACATGATAACAATCTGAATTTATAAATAAAAATAGATTCTATTATGGTAGAGTTATTATCTTTTCTTTTGATTTGTTGTTTCTGTAATAGACATGAAAATTTGTATGGTGATTATCTTAATAATTGTATTATATACTATTAAATGTATTTGTTCATAAAATTGGGTCTAATTTAGCCCAAAATAGTTTCAAACTATGTAGCTGAGGATAATCTTGAAGTTCTGATCTGTTTACCTCTACCTCTTGAGTGCTAAGATGTCATGGATGAACCAGCACTGCATATTTATCTATACTAGGAATTAAAGTCCAGGATTTATGCATGCCAGGCAAGCATTCTACTTGTCAATCTACATGCCCAAAACAAAGTAGCCTTTCACAAGTACTTGAATTGCTTATATTCTAGTGATTACTATGAACAAAATAATTTCACAATTGGAAATTGTGAAACAGATAAAGAAATTGGACATCATGATTAACAACAAGCAAAAAAAGTAAGGTAGTTGCTTTTATTAATAACAACCAAGGTAATGAGTGTGCCTGCAGAACTCAGATGTCAGAATTACCTATAAACTACAGAATGACTGGTATTTAGAATAGTGATAGAAGTTATTTGGAAGTCACAGAATGAGGAAAAAAGAAATCATCAAAACTGTGAGTTAGTCATGCAAAATATCAGACCTCTGAAACCTAGTATATAGCAAGAATTCAAGTCATTCTCAGTTATAGAGTGAGTTTGAAGGCATCATGGAATAAGTAGATCCTGCAGTGTAAACAAGAACAAAAGGGAGGTTGATGTGGAATTCCCCTTTGTATACTGTGAATATATTTTATTACCATGGCTTAGTAAAGAGATGCTCTTACCTATGGCAGTGCAGAATATAAAAAGATGAAAAATCCAAGCAGAGATAGAGGAGGAAAGAAGGCAGAGTTAGGAAGATACCTTGTAGCAACCCAAGAACCAAGCCATAACAAACCATAAGTCTCATGGTAAAATATAAAATTTTAGAAACGGGTTAATTTGAGATGTAAGAGATAGCTAGGAATATGCCTCAGCTGTTGGACAGTACTGTAATTACTATAGTGTTGTCTCACTATTCAGGTATGGATGGCCAGGAAACAAAAGTATAATCCTTGCCATGGAACGTACTACATGACAGATTTAGCTTTTACTCATACAAAAAGGGTTATATGCTGTATACTGCTTTTCAGAGTTGAGGTAGTAAGCATATCTCCCACCTGGTGGTCCTGGAGCTGGCAGTGAACATACCTCTGCCATGTTAAAAGGCTAAGAGAGGCAGGGCCAGCATCCAGGGCTGCTGTGACCATGCTGCTTACTATTTTAAAAATGTTCCTTGTCAGAAAAGTATTTCAGATACATAATAGGACAGATTCAGACATAAAATACTTCTAAATGAGACATAGTTTGTCTAAAAAAATGTACAAAGGTATGGGAGAGAGAGGAAAAAGAATATAGACAGTTATAAAAAGAAATAGTTTTTAAAATAAAACAAAGCTTTTAAAGAGACAGTAAAAGTAATAATATAGACAATTATGAAAAGAAATAAATAGTTTTAAACATAAAACAGTTTTTAAAGAGACAGTAAAAGTGATATAAAAAGCCACATAAAGATGAAAAATACATAGAGAGTCATGATTATGTATACTACTGTGTTTTCCTTGAGGTTTTGACTGCTAATGAGCTAACTATGGAGAGACATTTGATGTGGGGGCTGCTAACATAAAACAATATNTAAGAATATGCTACTTTGGAAAGTGGTGCTGCTTTTGCTTCCAAGAGGATGGGAACCTATATATTCCTTCCAGGCTGATGTGGTCTGAAGGAAAAAAAAAAAAAACAAAGTTCTCCATGAACCCTAAAATTTCTTTGACCAACAAATAACAGGAAGCAATTTGGAGAAAGCAATGCCCAAATTCCAAAATAAAAAGCAATTGGGCATAAATGGTTTATGGTCACAGTCAATCCCTTTCTAATAAAATGGGGAAAATATTATATAAAATGAATAGATTGGTATGGACTTTGATTTATTGATACAAATTTAAGATCATTTTTGTTTTATATATATATTTCTACTTTTTTGATGGTATTATATTTATACAGCTCATTTAAAATATAATGCATAATTAAAAATTAGATATTAATATTCATTTATGAAAGCAAAACTTTTAGTCAAGTTATGCTTTCTAGATATGTGGAGATATATTTCAGTTAGGTAGATAAGCTTCAAAGATTTCAAAGACCTATAGAATATGGCATTTAAAATGTTTTAACAACTTAGATTTTTCTTGATAGTAATGTCTGTTTTGGCAGCACCACTTGCTTTACAGAGGTTGATAAGTATTAAAGAAACCTGTTATAAAATTTATCTTCAATGTGACAGGGCTAACCATTTGTGAAAGAAACTGTTCTTGCCTGGATGACTTGATGTTATGCTGGATGAACTGAACATGCAGGACCCACAGAAAAATGACTGTTGCACTTGCCTGAAGAAGGTGAAGCAGTCCTTTAGTGTTCCTGCTTAAGAATGCTGAATATAGATGCCTCAATGTTACAAAAGAACTTTGGGTGACTTTCTAGGCAGTGAGATGTCTTTGTCAATTCCATAATTTTGGAAGTTGTTTATAATGATTTATTATTTATTTAGGTACTATAATATCTTTCTGGGTTCTTTTATGGATTAAAAGACAGAAAGTTATAGTTATAGTTTTTTTAGTTATTATAAGAGATAAATTATTATAAAACTTTAGACTTATAAATATAAGAATAATATTGTAGCTATTGTTCTTATTTGATACCTGATATATATAATTTTACTATATAAAATTAAGTTACTATATAAAAGTAAGTTTAAAATCTTCCTTTTTATTTAGACAGAAAATGGGAGATGACATGGGATTCCCTTCTTCTTGCTATGATTATGTTTTATTGCCATTTGTTAATAAAGAAGCTTTTTTGGTCGATGGCAGGGCAGAATATAGCAAGGTTGGAAATCCAAGGAGAGATAGAGGAGGAAAGAAGGCAGAGTCAGGCAGATGCCATGTAGGTGTTGTAAGGAGTCTCTTGTTGGTTCCCAGATGCTTGGCAGCTCAGACCTGAAATAATCACATGGAAGATATATTATTTAAAAAACTGCTCAGCCCATTAGCTCTAGCTTCTTATTGGCTAACACTTATAACTTAATTTATTACATCTTCATTAATTTGTGTATCACCATGTGGCTGTGGCTTGCCAGGTAAAATTTCTTGTTTCTGTCTACTGCAGGGCTACGGCTACATAGCTTTTCTCTCACTACACCTCCTTTCTCCCAGCATTCAGTTTAGTTTTCATCACCTACCTAAGTTCTGCCCTATCAATAGGCCATGGCAGTTTCTTTATTCACCAATGGTATTTACAGCATAGAGAGGGGAATCTCATGTTACCTCCATTTTTCTGTGTAAATAAAAAGAAATTTTGGATTTAAAATAGTAAAATTTTATTTAACAAAACAGCTATCGAGCAAGAATTATATTTGTAATATTTATACTTAGTTTATCTTTTATTGTAACTAAGAAAAACTATATTTTTTACTCCATTAAAGACTCCAGAAGGATATAATATTAGCTAAATAAACATTAAGTACATTGTAATCAACTTCCAAAACTAGAAATGAGAGAGACATCTCAATGCCTGGACAGTCACCAAAAGTTCTTTTGTACTGTTGGTGCATCCATCTTTAGCTTACAGGCCCATTGCATTCAGCAGACTTTTCCATGAAGCAGGAAATTTTAAAGACAGTTTTGCCTATATTGGCAGTTTGTCAATAACTTTCTTTTGTGTACTGTAGAATGTCTGGTAGACTTCTCTTATGAAGCAGAAACAAAAGGACATTAGGACCTTAGGCAAGTTTAGCAGTCATTTTTCTGCTGGTACTGCATGTCAAATTCAGCAGTGCAGGCAAGAGCAGTTTCTTGGCCATATGGCTAACCAACTCCATAAGGAGACTCTTTGATGTCCATCTTTTTCTTGAAGTAATTGGTATTGCCAGGACCAGATGTGTCTTACTGTCATGAAAAGTCCTAAGTTTTTAAACATTTTAAATGCCATATTCTGTGGTCTTTGAAGAATTTGAAGAATACCTATCTAACTGAAATCTCTCTCTCTCTCTCTCTCTCTCTCTCTCTCTCTCTCTCTATANATGACTAAAGTTTGACTATTATAGATGATTATCTATTAACCTATATTTTTTAATTATCAATAAACCAAGATCCATACCAATATGTTGTGTGCCAATTTGTTGTAAGGGGTTGTTTGTTGGTTCCTGGTGATTGATAGCTCAGACCCGAAATAATCACATAAAAACTATTTTAAAGCACTCCTTGGCCCACTAGCTCTAGCTTTTTTTTGGCTAACACTTATATCTTAATTTAACCCATCTCCATTAATTTGTGTATTGCTATCTGGCTGTGGGTTTCCAAGTAAAGTTTACAGTGTCTGTCTTCTGCAGGGCTACATGGCTTTTCTTTCACTCTGCCTCCTTTCTCTCAGTGCTCACTTTAGATTTCTCCACCTACCTAAGTTCTGCCCTATCAACAGGTCATGGCAGTTTCTTTAATCACCAACAGTATTTACAACATATAGAGGCACATCATGTAGGCACCCAAGGAGCAAGAGGTAATAAACCATGAACCTTGTGGTAAAATATAAAATGTTAGAAATGGGTCAATTTAAGATTTAAGAGCTAGTTAGAAATAGTTGAGATGTTCATCAAACTTTTGTAATTATTGTAGTTTTGTGTGATTATTCAGGTCTGAATTACTGGGAAACAAAAGTGCAATCTCAGTTTTAACAAAATTAAATATAAAACTATTCTAAAAACAATTCTTAAAAATAAAATATAAATTGGAGAAATTCCACAATCCATTAATTTTTAGAATTAGAAGAGCCAGTTTCATAAAAATAAACAAAATCAAAGGTGAGCAATTGTGGAGATAATTCCATCTGCACAAGAAATGAGCACAGCAATAAACTACGATAAAGAAGACATGAAAAAACACTTGATCTTATTTTATGAACACAACTATTAGTTTTGCTTTATACAAGTAGAGTAGAATGGTAGTTTTCTGGGAGCTAATGGTAAAGGAAAATGATGAGATAGTAGTCAACAGGTATCATTTTATGCTAAAAATTTCCCACAAAGAAAAAATTTAATGTATTCTTTTCTCAAGTGAAAGAATAATAAGAAGAAAACAAAATTAAAAAGAATGGGGTAAAAGAAAATGTTAAATATCTGAAGTAATGGTCAAGCTCATTAGCTTGGTTGTAATAATTATTTGAATGTGTGTCCATATAAAACTACCATTGTATACCTTTGATACCTATCTCAAATAAACTGTTCCAGCTTCTGTAGTGTTGTACATAGAGTATTGCTTAGAAATAGAAAATAAGGAACAAGACTAGAGGCAGGAAGTTCAGACAGCCCAATGAGGGATTTGTTCCTCATGGGAGCTATTGATCTGGTAAGGAACTGGAACTCCCAGAGTCAATAGTCAGCTATGACTAGAGCAACATCAGAGTTTAGGTTCTGACAATGCTATATTGTACTGTGCCACAAATAGGAAGACATCTTGAGCTAGGACCACCAAGCTCATCACTTTCACAGTCACTGACCTGTAAACACTGTGGGTTAATTATTATGAGACTGGGGGTAATTTTTATGTGAAGTATTGTGTTTTAAGGGTTTTTGTCCTGCCCTGCTCCCACAATCATTAAGTCCCAAAGAAATCACTTAGAGGTCAACATTAGTTATAAACTGATTGGCTTCTTATTAACTCTTATAACTTATATTACACCATTATTCTTGTCTATGCTAGCCACATGGCTCAGTACCTTATTCAGCGAGGCAGTCACACCTTACTTCTTCTGTGGCTGATTCAGGACTGCAGATGAATGAGTTTCCTTCTTCCCAGAATTCTCCTGTTCTTATTGACCCACCTCTACTTCCTGTATGTCTGTCCCACCTTACTCCCTGCCTGGCTACTGGCCAATCATCATTTATTTAAAATATAATTGACGGAATTCAGACTATTGTCCCACACCACTTCCCCCTCTTAAAAAAAATCAAACAAACAAGAACTCTGATTCTAATATCCTTTGTTTAGCCTTTCTCCTCACCATTATACATAGTTCATTTTTTGGGGGGAAGTGTGCATAGTTTTCCAGGCTACTCCCTGCTGGTTAAGGGTGCTGATAATTTTATGAGGACCTAAAGAAAATTTAGAATTACGATCAAGTCCTGACTGAAGCATGCTGTGAGGCTTGATCAACTCAAGCAGCAGTCTTGAATATGTTCTGGATGTAAAACTCAGACATCTGAGCCATCTGTTCCTACTGGAGATTTTTCAGGTGGTCTTCCTTGATCAAATCTGATTTTTCTTAACTCAGAATGAACTCACAGACTCCCATTTCCTGTGGAAACAAAAGCAAAACATCTTCACCAAAGTAACATATATTTTCACTTTGATTTTGAACTCAAGGTATTCTCAAAATATCTATCATGGATTAATTCAGCAATATTTATAAGCAAATATATTTTAGAAGCTGTTGCTCCTTCCTCAGCATTCAAAAAATTCAAAGAGAGCATAATAACATATAGTATCTAGACTCTCTCTGTATTCTTTATCTTTATGTGGCTTTATTTTAACCTCTATTTCTTCTATTTTCCTTTTAATTTTTGACTTTTTGAGACAGGTTCTCTGTGTATCTTTGGCTTTGGCTATCCTGAAACTCCCTCTGTAGACGAGGGTCCTTGAACTCACAGGATCTGTCTGTCTCTGCCTCCCAAGCATTGTGATTAAAGGTGTGTGCCACCATACCCAACTACTCTCTTTTCTTTTTTTTTCTTCCAAGTCTACATGTATTTTTTAACACACAGTAAAACATTTAGAGGGTTTTTTTGTCTTTGAATATACTTTTACTGTATATCTCTCTTTTTTTCTGACCACATGAGTCTTTAATTTGCTAAGCAATATGGCTAAGGTTAAAGTTGTGGCTTTGGCAGCTGGATCTAGCCCATTTCTTAGCTTTCTGAGATTACAGCCTCATGGTATAGGTACTGGCTGTAGCAATGTTTATTACCACAACTGTATCGCATCTCAAGGTCCCTGCCACAAAGAAAGGTGCAGCAGTCTGCTCACAAAACACAATCAAATGCTCTGTAGCCAGACCTTTTGCCTGAAAGAGTCAGAGTTTGTGCTGGCGGGACAATCCAGAAAGCTGGCATTTTATAATGGCACAGCTGTTTTCCTGCAATGGCTATAAACAAAAAAGCATGTGGTCAGCTTTTTTATAAACACCATTTAAGTGTTTTGTGGCAGGACCTCTTAAAAGAGCTGCAAGGTTTCATAGCTAAAGCTGAGTCAGGAAGCCTCTATTAAATGAGACATATTTGCCTCTAGCAAACAGAGGCCACCTGAGAAAATGCTGCTATCAATAAGTTTTGCTTAACTCTATTCTTTTTTGTCTAGAATTACTTCCCAAGCCCAAGCTCTCTTAGGACTTATGTGAATGCAGTTGACCACGTGGGCATCATTCGTTGACTGAGTTTTCTGTCCTGCCCTGTTCCCACAGTCCTTAAGTCCCACAGAAATTACACAGAAGTCTATATTAGTTATACACCGATTGGCCCATTACTCAGGCTTCTTATTAACTCTTATAACTTATATTACACCATTATTCTTGTCTATGCTAGCCACGTGGCTCAGTACCTTATTCAGCAAGGCAGTCACACCTTACTTCTTCTGTGGCTGAACCAGGACTGCAGAGGAATGGGCTTCCTTCTTCCCAGAAGTCTCCTGTTCTCATTGACCCACCTCTACTTCCTGTCTGGTTGTCCCACCTCTTCTTCCTGCCTTGCTACTAACCAATCATCATTTATTTAAAATATAATTGACAGAATACAGACCATTGTCCCACACCAGTCTTGGTTTCTTTTCTTGTTACTGTCACCATATTACTGAAAAGAAGTAACTTAAGGGAAGAAGTTTTTATTTAGGGTCATGGTTTAAAGGGTTTTAGTCAGTCATCATGGAAAATGCATGGTGAAGATTAGATTTCTGAGATTATATGGATGAAAGTTAAATTAGACTATAACCCTCAAAGACTTCTTGGAAACACAGTTCCTCCAGTCAGACCCTGTTTTCTAGAGCTTCTTCAACCCTTCAAAGTGCATCACCAGTCAGCAATTAAGTGATGAAACACGTGAATCTCAGACACATTTACATTCATACCATAATATACTGCCATGAACAATGTGTTTAGTGTCATAGTCATTTTGTAGTACTATAATAAAATGCCAAAAGAGAGGTCTGAAGCATCAGAGTTTAATTTCAAATGGCTTTGGTAGTGAGAAGTCCTAGATGAAAGAGGAAGCAGGTTTGCTTCATCTTTAATCACCCATTTCCTTTCTCCTCATCTTTCTAGTAGGTTGCTATTTCCTAATGTTCTCATGCACACAGGTTGACAGAGAAGCTAGCACTAAAGTATCTGTTCGTACAAGAATAGAGGTTCCGTCACAAAGTCTAAATTTATGACTTGTATCTAGAAAAATCATATATGAAGACACAACCACCAATACCACTACAATTAGGATTCCAACATCAACATTTGAAATGTTTGGGGGGTGACATAACTAAATCTGTACCAGCACAAGGAAAACATGAACATGTGTGGACACATAATTATCAGTTGTCAAGCAAAGAACTCCTTGCAAAGCTTCAAGTTATCAATGATGGATTTCAGGATATTTGGCTCATCCTCCTGGGGTACTTTTCTTCCAAAATCTATTGATTTCTCTTCCTGGAAAAAGCCTGTATTCTGGGTCTATTTTCTTTCCTCTTATAAACACAGAATTTATTTTAAATTACAGGGAATATTATTTTGTTGCTCTTCTAGTCAAAACTATGTTTTGGGCATCTTTCCAAGTCAGTACAAAACACAAATAAGCATTGAATTGTTCATGGGCGGCAGAGTGTCTTGGGTCATGAATCAGCACCCTTTGTATAATGTACCCAGTATTGATGAACATTTAGCTTCCTTCCATTGCTTTGATTAACAAAACAGAGATGAATCCCTCTGCACAGTCATCTCTACAGTACTGTTAAATTGCTGCCTCAGGAAATGTTTCTAAAAATGTGATGGTTTTCTCTTCACAGCAGACCCAACACTTCAAATGATTTATTTTCCTTTTCCATTTGCAAATTATATGCTCCACTTTTTCTAAAGTGTGCTGCTTCTCTCCACACACTAAAGCCAGACAACTATGTGAGACCCCTCCCTATCTCATGTCAACCTCTCCTTTCTTATGTTGTCGAACTTACTGCCATTGTTTATTGAGGCAAAATTCAGCCGTGTCTCAATGTGTCTTCATGTAGCTCATTGTAAAACATGTTAACTTAGTAGAACAGGAGATTTACTTTTATTTGTGCTTTGTTTCTCTCATCTTTATCAAGGTGACTTTGAGTTACAAAAGTAACATCTGTATTTATAAATTAACATAAGCCCTGTTCAAAAAAACTGAAGGCAAGACCAGTGCTCATTTGCTCTGTGACTTGCCTTCTTTGCAGTCATTGTCAGTATTTACCAGATAGTAAAGTAAAATAAATTCTCTCTCAATGTATTCCCTCTTCCTCCTTCCCTCCTTCCCCCCCCTCTCTCTCTCTCTCTCTGTTGTGTGTGTGTGTGCATGTGTGTCTTTCTTTTTCCTTCTGTCATTATTTTGTCTCCCAGAGTATACCCCAGTTCCTTTGTTTTTATCTTTCAGACTCCGAATTTCTATGTTAAGTGTGTAACTTTGTTCCTTATTTGAAGATCTTTTGATTGCAACAGTCCTTGTTTGTGTGGTAAAGAGATGTATGAGGTTGATAATGGGGATTGACCCAGGTTCATTTGGCTTGACTTCTTCAATTGAGGCATGTATATACATATACACACTCATATACACATTCACACAAATATATATATATATATATATGAAAATTTAACACATGTTTTATATGTATATGTATATATTAGCATCTACTAGAAAGGCTTACATGCTGTAGTTCAGTTAGTCCATACATGGCCAATTGTTATATTCTCACAGAAGATCCAAGAATGCAGTAGTTGTTCAGTCCATAAGACTTCATATCTCAACTTTTTATCAGTATACACTAGAATTCCAAAGTAGATTCTAATAGTAGTGAAGAAATGGGCTTGTAATTGAGACTGAGAGAAAACAGGCAAAGAGAACAAGTTTGTTTTCCTTCCATGACTTTTATATAGACTTCCAGCAGAAAGTATGCCCAGATTAAAGTTGGAGCTTCCTATTGTAAAAGACATAGATTGAAGGTATATCTTTTTTTTACTTCAAAGATGTGGATTAGAAGTGGGTTTTCTGACTTCAAATTATTTAATTAAGAAAAAATTCTTCACAGGTATGCTCGGCCATTTGGTTTTAGTTAATTACAGATGCAGTCAATTTGACAATCAAGAACAGCAATCACAAAGACTTTAGGAGCATCTGAAAAAGAAGAAATTCTAGCATAATGACTTCATTGATTGACATTCCTAGACCCAGCCTAGGCTATCATGGCTGAGTGAATGAATCTGAACACTAGATTCAGCATTGAGACAAGATTACCCTAATTTCTGTATGAGCAAGTTAGAGAACCACAACTACACCCATGGAATCCTCCAAACCCTGACTTGTCCCAATGCTACTCACCCAATTTTATGCTCTAAAATATAAGCAAGGGAAATGGATTCTGATTGTGGGCAAAATGATAGTGAAGGGGTTTGAAAAAAATATCTGATGTAGTCCAATATTATGGGTTCAGAATTGGGTTCTTGTTGAAGCCAGGAACTAGAATACCTAGAAAGTGTCAATGGGAGGAGGATGCCTTAAGGACAGGAAGTAGTAGAATTTAGGTTATATGAAGCAGAACAGGGAAAGCCTAGGGATAGAAAGATTTAAGCAGGCAAGGGTTGAGTAACACTGTATGGGGTGAGACAGCTCCCTATGAGAGATTGATCAGAAAGTTTTCTGAGAACACCAAAACAATATAGGCTCTTGCCATTCTTTTCGATTCCCCAGAAGAAGTAGGCTCTTTTTCTGAAGACACTCTTTACCTTGGATCAATGCTAGAGAGAAATTGAACTAGAAACAAGATGTGCTCTTCTTTCCTGCTGGCTCTCATAAATCCCAGAAAGTACTACCCTGGTTAGCTTTAGTTCAACCTGATGTTAGATAGTTATTTGGGAAGAGGAACTCCAAATGAGAAAATGCCTTCTTAAGATTGGCCTATCAACATGTCTATCAAACATTTTCTATATTACTGATTGATGAGGCAAGATCCAGTCTACTGAAGGTGTTGCTAACCAGAAATCTTCAATGGTTTCTGCTCAAGGTCCTGCCTCCAAGTTTCTGACTTGATTTTTTGCCTTTTGTAGTGATATCTTGTTTGTACAAATAAAGCTTGCCTAATTATAAAAGGGTGGAGCTAACCACTAGATAATGATAGAGGTTTTGAGGTCTGTATAGGCTGACAGGAAGTGATATGGTTGGGCAGAGAGAGGAAGTTATAAGGTGGGGAGAGACAGGAGATCTCTCTCATTTTGACTGGGAAGTTGAGTAGGCAAAGAGACTTTGGTTTTGCTCTTTCATCTCTCTGATTTCTCAGCATTTTCTCCTGTATATGACTCTAGGCTTTATTATTAAGACCTATTAAAATTCATGCTACAGTCTTGCCCAAGTTCTCACCTGTAAGTTGTATGATGAATTAAACCCTTCCATCCCCAAATTGTTACCTGTCATGGTGTTTAACACATCAATATAAACTATAAATGAAACAGGTGCTATGCAGGCAGCTGGAGGTAAGGACATCAGTGATCTCACCCAGTCATGAATACAAATGTAAGACAAATCTGTTAGGTAAGGTGTGTCCACTACAAAGAGTTGAACCATTTTTACAGAGTAATAGGACACTGGTTAAATAAATCATGCTCTACAAGAAAAAAAAACTCAATTCACAGATTATAGACCTTGTGAAAAGTCATGGCTGAGGAAGTACAGGCTTGAGTGAGCATACAGTATACTACACTATTGGTTATCTAAATCTGCATAGTGTCAAACCACATTATAAGTTTTTATGCTTATACTCTTAAATAAATACTTCATACTGCTTGAATTAAAGAAGCCTCACTTCCCAGTAGATGGTCGCTAATGTGGAGACTCATAGATACACAAGTTGCTCAGAATAAATAACAGCTGGATCCCAAACCATAAACAAGTCATTTATACCATTCCCTCAAAACCTCAGAGAACACAGTCAAAGTGGAGGTGGAAAGAATGTAAGAGCCAGGAGATAGAGCAGCTGTGAAATGCCATCTCCTGGGAAAGACAAAACTATACTTGCACTGTGTCGGTAAAGGAATTGGCCTAGTCAGGTGGAGATGAGGGAGGGCCTTACATGACCCTATCTTTGCCCCTGAACTATTATATGTTCGTATTACATCTAGGGAGGAGAGAGTCACTGGCTTCTATTGTGTACTCACTGTGGATCACATGAAACTCCACAGGATAGTTGCTATCCACTGTTTATATAGAGGACTATTGGTAAATAGAATGAGTCACAAAACAAAACCAAAAGTCTCAAATCCAGGAAAGGTAGGAGACAGAGATGTCACAGGGATGGGAAGGAGATAAGAGAAAAACAATCAGAATGTTTTTAGACATGGATGAACCTTCAAAGAACAAAATTAGATAATAAGAAAAATAGCTTTAGGTTGGTTGCAACATGCAGGAAGTAAAATTTACAGATTTTGGCCTCTACAATTAGGCATCAAACGATACAGGCATGTCAATAGTCTTGCATCATTATTCATAACTGCTATGGAAGCAGTTATTTCAGTTATGAGGTACATTTACATGGACACACACAATGAATAAATAAATATTTTTAAATACATCTTTAAAGAAATAACATACTGATTATATTTTATGCTGTATATAGGTAGACATACTTGGTGCTACATCTGGGACCAAAACTCTAAAGAAAACTGACTCTCTCTTTCTCCCTTAGCAGCTATAAATGATCAATAGCTCCTGGCTAGTAGTCAGTTTCGTAATGCTGATTGTCTCAGTCTCAAGTTTGGAAGGGCAAGAATTGGGAGATGGATCTGTGAATATTTGGAGTGGAGAGTGAATATGATCCAAATACAATGTAGGCAGATAGGAAATTCTCAGAAAATTGATAAAAACAGAATATGTAACAAAGAAAGAGTTTAGAAATGCTGCACATTGTATCTCCTTATCAGAATGGGTTTCTCTTACTCTGTGTGTGTATGTACACGTGTGTGTGTGTGTGTTTGTAATAACGTCATAATACAATAATTCCACTGTCAGACTTTGCCTAGCTTTGGAGTGTTTGTTTTACATCTGTGATTTGGTTTAAATTCATTTTCTTATTTTCTTTATAAATATGAATTCAACCAACTTCTTTAAGATATATGTGATGTAAGATTCCCTTCTACATGCTGTGATATATTTTATCACCATTGGTTAATAAAAAAGCTGCTTTGACCTATGGCAGGGCAGAATATCGCCAGGTGGGAAATCCAAAGAGAGAAATACAGAAAGAGTAGGCAAAGTCAGGGAGATGACATGTAGCACCAGAAGAAGAAGCATGCCAGAACCTTACCAGTAAGCCACAGCCTCATAGTGATATGCAGATTAATAGGAATGGGCTAATTTAAGGTGTAAGACCTAGCTAAGAATATGCCTGAGCTGTTGGCCAAACAGTCTTGTAATTATTATTGTTTCTGTGTGATTATTTGGGTCAAGATAACCAGAAAATGAAAGCAGTCTCTGCTTACATATGCAGCTGTCTTTCTTCTGTCTGTTTTTAGTGCTTAGGAAAGTTCCAGAGCCATAGCCCGAGCTCAGCAAATGTTTACCACATGAGTAAAGTGAATTACTTACCGAATCAGGCTTGTTTCACATGTCAATATCTGAGCAGTAACCTACAGAAAAAGGTGTCTTGAGCAAACATCTATTTCTCTAAAGATTGACACTAAGACTTAAGAGACACGCCACCTTTTCTTGATCTCTTCTCAGTTTTAGAAACACACTCTTCCCACTAGCATGTCCTAACTTGAAGCTGCTCTAAATGCCACCTTGAGTTCTTTGTGTCAGCCACCCTTTCCTCCTCCATAAGTCCATGCCTTCTTTTATATAAACTCAGCACACGTCACTTGTGCAGAAGGGCAGTACAGATTTGCTACACAGAGAAGATCCCTCTAAAGAAGTGGAAAGCTGACCACAAGTTTAGATATTGAAAATCTTCTATCTTACTCACCAATAGTGCTGTTTTTCTTGCTTATTAACCATCTCCATATGTTTTAGAAAGAAAAAAAATGATTAATTTTATACCCACAGTTTCTATACTTTCTTTTGCAGTATATAATATTTTTATACAATTCATGAGTTCTCAGAGTCTTGCTCCAAAATTATCTTAGTGAAAATAATCACCTGCTTCCTAAATCTTTCATATCTATGTCCCCTACTGAAAACATCCAAACTACTACTCTTTGGCTGTGTTAAGGAAGGACAGAAACGGGGATTAAATATTAATTCATTGCAAGGGATTTATCATTTCACAGTTATTTATAGCACAGACTTATAGAAAACAATAGAATAATTGTCTCTACCAAACTTCTGGACTCTAGAAAACTCTCCATTTTACAGTTCTTCAGACTTTAAAGGATCATTTTTTATTCATTATAATTCCAACCCTTGGAATTTTAGCAGCATCCTGGTTTCAGAAAAGGTACTTTCTTTATGGGTACTAATTTGACTTTCCGTGATATGAGAAACAAACAGGGAAGACTGAAAAGGGAATAAGCCCCTTAAACTATGATGCTTCTTGACCCTGGTAAGAACTGGCCTCCCTGATCTCAAAAGCCCTATGACCTAGTATTCAAGGAAACAACACAAGCAGCCTCTAAGTCAGTGCATCCGGAGCAGCTTTTGTTAGTGGCTCCTTCTCTTGCCCTCTGACTTCACACATGGCCACTCTACATTATTCACAAGCTGAACACCCTTGCGGTGAATTATTCAGACTTCCACTAGATCATCTCACCAGACATCTTGATGTCTGGGCTTTTTCACATCCATAGAAATTTCACTGAGGTGGACAAAGAATAGGAATCAATATGACAGGATCTTAGAACCCATGTCTCTCAAAAGCTAATTTGTTAGAAAAAAAATGAACTAGTGATTTGGATAAAAATATCAATAAACAAAATGGTAAAACTTACTAAACTGAAAATATCAGTTTTAATTTCCCATTTAAAAATACCCTTGTATTTTTATATTAAGTATTAATTATCTTAGTATAGAGTTGCCTGATCATAATAATGATCAGCAATAATCAAATATTTAAATTATTACACTCTACTGAGCAAAAACAGTTGCAAATATGGTCAAATAAGTATGAATATTTTAGTTAATCATAAATGGTAATCTATAGTAGTGATACCGTATGGGACATAAAAGTGATTTTTGTTTCTGTAATAACCATATCTATAAAATCACCCAAAACAAGAAAATTTTGTCTATTCTGGATATTTTAAATGGAATACTTGAATTTTTTCACCACCAAATCTTGATTCATCTTGTTCTTTCAGCCGATCTGTTGTTCATGACTTAAGCATTATGCAAAGCACAGCTCTGTTATTATCTCTCAAAAAATGCCTTTCAATTGGTCTGGCTCAAATTAATTATACATACTTAGTCCTTAAACATGACCACCAGCACTGTCATCTTAGAACTTACTCCACATGATCTTCAAGAGGGTTTGCATTTGTGCATGCCCCAAAGACAACAGATTCTATGAGGTGAGATAAGGTTTCATTCACTTCCCTGTTCCCAGGTGTTATGCATGTAGGAAACTCAAAATTTCCTGTTGCTCTAGAGTCTAAGTAAATAGAAAATGAAGTTTATTTTATAGGGAAAAAACTAATGTTTACCAAGCAAATAGTAAGTGCTGGTTATTAAAAGTGTGTGTGTGTGTGTGTGTGTGTGTAATCCTTCACAGCAGGATTTTCTTTTTCTTCTATACATGGGAACAATATAAATGATTCTTTTGGCATTTCCATTGGCCTGTATTAATTGTTAATTAATTTCCCCCAATTCCAACCTTTTTTTGGTTAACCATTGAAGTTCCTTTATTAGGTTCTGGTTGAGATAGAAGAGTAGCGTTCATCCTGTATCAGAATGGTCCCTAAATTTCACTTCGATTCAAGCATGTGAGTCCTTTGGGGAGGCTTTCAACATACAGGACTGTCTTTTATGAAGATTCCATTGCTTTTTTAAAAGGATACATCTACTTCAAACAATTTGTCTCAAACAAGAGAGCAAAAGGAAGGGTGACATCCCTCAGATGTGACAATTTTACATACCTGTTCAGAACGTCCAGGATCTATTACAATCAAACAAACTAGATTTCACAGCAGGAACCAGTTACATATAAGGCAGTGGATAGTAAAACATGAGTGTTTATCTTTTCATAATAGCTGAAATTGTTTTTGAGAAACAAGAAAAATAAGTTCATGATTCTTTGGGTGAGAAGTCTGCATATATCCTGGAAAACAATGTCTCAGGAAGGTTCGTGTCTCTGGAGGAGATTACTGTTGGGAACAGGATGAGAACCCTCCCCACATCCTGATTCTTGCAAATAGGAGTTTTCACAAAGCATTTTAATCATTGGTATCAGTCCTTTTAATGTTGAGACAATGTTTATGTAAAATAATTATTGGTCTAGTGTATGCTAATGCCTTTCACAGAAACTTGCTAGATCAATGGGCATCTGTGGCCCAGAGAGACATAAGAATTTCCATTCCTTTATGGCCCAGTGGGTGTGAATACATGACTGAAGATCCAGGAAGATAAAAAGTCTGCAGTTTCATGGACTGATGGCACAAAGCACTAACACATTTTCTGTTTTACAAACCCAAGGGTCATGTGACATTAATACTAATTGTTGCTGCCAAAAGCATTAATTCTGCTGGGAATATTAATTCATTTGACCAGATGTGTGACAATGTCACTCTGAAAGGTGGTTCCGGTATGATGTTCTGACTTTCATCATCACTAAATTGCCCTGCCAATATAGTATGTCTGCATTAGTGACTGTCCATTGAGACTTCAGTCACTGCAAATCATATAGAAGTCAGGGCTTCAAAGCTAGAGAAAATATTTCAGATCCCATGTAAAGGTTTATCAAGACAAAGGAGTTCACAGGAATACCTCATTGGTATCTCATTCCAGAAGCCAGAATTATCAACACACATATCTGAGCTCTATTGCCTAGTTCTGCTCAAGCAGTGCTGTTAAAAGGAGCAATATGTATTAAACATCACTACATTGCATATCAGATAAAAAGTGTTGAGTATTCAGTAGGGTGAAAATAAAGGATCAGCTCTTGCAAATATATGCAGAAATCCATCAAATGATGAAGGATGTTTCAGGTAGGATAAAGTTGTGTTGTCCATATAAACTTGGGGAGGAAAATGGTGGCTACAAAAGCTGAGGCAGCTGATGCATCAGTGCAAAGAATGAGACACAATCTGGTGAGAGAGAGAAGTAGAAGAGGGCAGGTCACACAGACAAGTTCAGCTGGGATTTTTCCCTGGGTACAAAGAGAACTTTATGACGGATCACCAGGAGAAGCAACAGACTCATTTGCCTTAGCTCTTCATTCCTCCTCTTCCAGCATTAACCTTGAGTAACATTTGATCTTCTTAATTTGTCAACAGTTTTACACTCTCATATACAGCTAACTGGAATCTTTCAACTGGCAGACCTTCTAGACATGCCTCTCTATAATACACATTAACTCCCCCCTACATCTTTCAGAAACTTTGTAGTTCATCATTTTTGCCTGGAAAGTTACTTCTCTAAAAGGATGTACCACATTTGGCTTTTCCATTAACCCGGGTAAAACTATATTCCATATTATTTAGTTTGCAGCAGTTGTGAGGATGCTCCATATAGCTAAGTGTAATGCTTGTGTATATTTGCAATGTGTCTCAGTGAGCAGAGAAAAATTTCTATATAACATGGTGTGAGTATGCAGAGCTTTATAAGGAAATGCTCAACCTGCACCAATGTAAAAGTGCTTGTTCACATTTTTGTTCCTCTAGACAAGGAATGAGAGTTTCTCCTGGGTCACACACCAACGATCTTACCCATTTTGGTAGTTGTTTCATTCCATATAATTGCATCAATAATACTGAAATTTTTATCTATTCATTTTTAGCAATAAATTTAGCAATATCATTCCTACAACAATATTTCATTTGTAGCATATAGTAGATATGAATATGACATTCTGTTTGTTCTATTAATTCTGTATATGCTCCAGTATCAGAATCAGACACTAAGGGTAGCAGGTGAAATAACACCTCCCTTCTGGGAGCTCAGATTTTTACAGGGAGGATAGGAGTTTAAGCCAAGCTATGCTGAGCATAAAAGCAATGTGCAATGGAAGTCCCATGGGTCCATATTTCATGCTCCTTTCATACAACTGGAGGACATTGTAATGTGAGGAATTCTAGAATTCTATCCCAGCTGGTGGAAGAGGAAGGGCCATGGGCTATTCAGCCTTGTATCTGGTAGAAACCTCATCCAGAAGGGCAATACTGTTGGGTATGTTTCCAGAGGTATTGATGGACAGACCCCTATCACAAGAATCGAGTGATATGAAAAAGGATGTTTACTCAGGCTTGAAATGTTTGCTTGTCTAAGCCAACTTCTCATTAAAAGATTAGTAATTTATTACATTGATCATATATTAAACTTCATAATACAAATAGTTTTCATAGCATTATTACAGGTTTTAAAAATATTCTGCCATGTTATGAGAAACAAGTTGTGTTTGTCTGTTATAAATTATTATATTGCATGGTAGTTACATAAAAAATGAATGAATAAACAATTAAGTAATGATCTCACACTAATAAATTATAATTATGAACATTTCAGTTTATGATATTTTATGTTTGCATGCTTGTATAGATGAAAGCATTAAGAAAATTGATCGCTCAACACCATTTCATTTCATTAAGTGGAAGTTTCAATTTCATTTTAAATGACTTGTAAGTAATCAATCTTCAAAATGCACAAGAAATGATTTATTTATCAATTATCCTTTGAAGGTTAGTTCAGGCATTTCCATTTTTTAATATTATAAATAAATCTAAGATTAAATTATGGTACAAATTTTGGGGGGAATCAATTCAATTAGTTTCTTTGGAAATTCTTTATATATTTAAATTGTTAGAGCAAACTATATGTACCTATCTAGTAAGAATTTAATAAATGTTGCTAAATAATTAGGTCTATAAAATAACATCATAATGTGGATTTGTATATGTGGGGGGATGTGTGCCATAAATTTCTTAGGAGGTAAGATATATTCGATATGTATTTACCTTCACATTTCTGTGGTGTTTTAATCTTTATCACTGTCCACATCTAAAATAACTCAGGGTCTTATTGCTATTAGAACACAAGCATTGTGAATGTTCTTGGTAGTGTTCCTTCATCACTTCCTGTTAGGATTGGAAAATTCCAGAGTCCTACACAAATTCCCACTCTTCTCTTTGTTCTGTGGGTGTCTCTCTTGCTTCTGCTACTCTGCCTGAAATACTATCTCTATGAGATAATGATCTGATAGACAGGTCTGCTCAAGCATAAGACTCCAGTCTCTTTTCACTACTCTAGAGAAGACTTATCTGGAGATGCTAATGGAGTGAGTCACCTGCAGACTCTCAGAAAACAACCCTGACTGCTATCTGAAATAACCTCTTTGTTCTTGTCCACTAGTCTATTTTAAGTCAACTTACTTGATTTTTCCTAATATGCCATATATAACAATGACTGAATACATCATTTTAGTATATACTATAATAATAAATTTTAGTTCATGGATTCCTTGTATAATAAAAACAATAGATTCTTGATCTTTCTATATTAAATTGGATATTCATGATCATTATAGCTACTGACAATAACTCCACATTTTTAAGAATTCTTTGGCACTGATACAATAGGAACTCTTCATAGTATTTTTCTGAAATATTTACTAAATAATCATTTGTCTTATACTTCTCAAAATTGATTTCTATGAGCCGAGCGGTGGTGGCACACACCTTTAATCCCAGCACTTGGGAGGCAGAGGCAGGCAGATCTCTGTGATTTTGAGGCCAGCCTGGTCTACAAGAGCTAGTTCCAGGACAGGAACCAAAAGCTATGGAGAAACCCTGTCTCAAAAATTCAAAAAAAATGATTTCTATGTGAAATTAATCCTCACTTTTGCTTGTCAAATGTGTAAGTCTCATTTGTGCCTATGGGGGAGCTCTGATGGTAAAGTCCTGTTTGTAGGCTTTGCCTAAAAATTAATTTGTACCGCACTGTATGCCTTTTGTTTCTTCCAGAGTCATTATAATGACACCTTTCAGGAGCATCTTCAAACAACTGCTTGGTTTCAATACAATGTTTTTAATTCCTTCTTCACCAGTTCTTGGAATTGTTCCTATTTACATTCTAAATTTAAAAAGCATAATTCACTCTCTAAGCTTTCAAGGCTGATGAAAATTTTTGATTGTTTAGTACTATACAATTACCACAGAGTTTTTGGTAACTGACAAAGTTTAAACTATAGAAAACCACGATAACCTGCAAGTTTTCTTTGCATTTGTATAATGTTGACTTTGTCATATTGAGGATATTTTCATTAAAATTGTCTTAAACCCCTATTGACATTAAAATTCAGATTTTTCAATTATTATTCATTTCTTTAAAATTGAAAAGTTTTTGCATTAATTATTCTGATTCAAAACCATAGTCTAAATCTGTATTTGTAGCTCATGGTTTAACTTTGTTATTTCTTCTCAACTTCTCTTTATATTTAAATTTAATTTAAATTATACAACTCAAGTTTTTATTATTTTATTTTTAGCTATACAAATTTTAATATATATGAAAACTAATATATGGAGCTGCTACAGTTTAATATAGGAAATATTAATTTTGCCTCCAAAGCTAGTAATCTTATTATTCTTACTCGTTAAAACAAATTGTGTTTTTTAAAGATGAATTGCATTCTTCTTCTAAGATATATATTATTTCTAAATGACAAAGGATACTTTTTAACATGTAATATTTATCGCATTTTTTTATATATTTTCCCTAAAACTTTTAGGAAAGCATCTATAAAAATGGGTAATAGCTGACGGCCTTGTTTTACCTCATTTCACTGAATAATTTCCTCTCAGAAGGAGAGAGAAACACTTTGTTATTGATTCACATTTTAGATCAGGCATGCAATGTGTAAGAGATGGACATGATTTTGAGAACTGGGAAGCTCTTTGCCTTTCAGGATTTTACATGTGTCACCCTCTGCCTTTAAGTATGCCCTCTTCTGCCTCCTAAAAGCATGTGTTATGGTCTTTTTTTTTTATGTTGTTTACATTCACATTCAATAGTTTTCCAAGCTGCCTCATTTTTAATGCAAAGTGAAGAACATGCACATTTTAAATCTGAGCAAATGTTTAATTTATTTTTAACTGGTACATAATAATCTAAAGTGACCCAGACTAATGTGGTGCCATGCCAGGATCCAACATATTTTCACATTGAATCATATTTGATATAGTCAAGCATATCTCTGTCTCTCAGGATGGTGTAAAATGTATGGTGAAAAATTCTGAGTTTTCAATGTTCTACATTTCATTAACATGTAGCATGTAATTGTTATATATAACTACTAAACTATGCAATAAAAGAAACCAAAAGACCTTACTCATAACTGCCTGTTGACCAGCCTCCTCCTTCTCTCATGCTACAAGCTTCTAGGAATTATTGTTGTGCATTTAACATTTATGCAATCAAATTAATATTACTCTATAATGCACTCTAAGTACTTTGCCTTATTGAGCCTAGTTTACTTCTCACCTGAATTTGCTGAAGTTATTGACTGATGCACTTTTTTTGAAGACTACACATCAGACAAATATAAAATAATTCTATCATCCAAGGCAACTTGAGGGTCCATGTCATCAGAGTTTAAAGCACAGCTTTTAAAGGAAGTACCTGCGTTCACACTGCGATACATAAGTATTGATGACTTCAAAGGCAAATTCATGTGTTCCCTATGTGATATGCTATAAGCAGAGACAGCTTGTTCATTTCCTGGCTGCCCAGACTTAAAGAATCATATACAAACTATACTAATTCCAGCGCTGTTTGGCCAAAACTCAGTGTATTTCTAGCTAGCTCTTATATCTTCAATTAATCTATTTCTATTATTTTTGTATTGCTATGAAGCTATGGCCTACTGGTGAAGTTTTGAGCATCTGACTCATTCGACAACTGCATGGCATCTCCTTGACTTTTCCTACTCTCTCTAAATATCTCATCCAGCCTGGTGATATTCAGCCCTGTTATAGGCCAAAGCAGCTTTATTCATTAACCAATAAAAACAACACAAATACAGGAGGACATTTCACATCATCTCCCTTTTTCTATCTAATTAAAAAGGAAGGTTTTAACTTTAAAATAATAAAATTGCATATAAAAAGTAATAAAGCAAGGATTATAGTTACAGTATTTAGTCTATTTGTATCTAGAAAGTTTCCTATCTAATTTATCTTTTATCCAAACTAAGGAAAACTATAATTATAACTATCAGTCTTCAACTCTTCAGTAAAACCCAAAAGAGTATAATATTGCTGAAGTAAACAGGAAGTGCATTGTAAGCAACTTTCAAAACTCTAGAATTGACAGAGACATATCGATGAATGGACAGTCAACCAAAGTTCTTCTGTAATATTGGGGCATCCTTCTTCAGCCTACAGGGCCATAGTATCCAGAAGACTTTTTCATGAATCAGGAAATTTGAAATACTGTTTCCCTATATTGGCAATTTATCAGTCATTTCTTCTGTGACCTGCAGAACGTCTGTTAGACTCTTTCATGAAGCAGGAATCCTGAAGGGCTGTCTCACCTTTTTAGGGAAGCTCAGTAGTCATTTTTCTGTGGGTCCTGAATGCCCAGTTCAAACAACATACCATCAAGCAGTTCAAGCAGGCCAGTTCCTTGCCCAAATGGCTAACAAAGTCCATAAAAAGGGTCTTTGATGTCCATCATTCTTTCGAAGTAGATTGTTGCAGCTATGAGCAGATGTGCCTCATTGTCATGCAAAATCCTAAGTTCTTAAAACATTTAAATGTCATATTCTGTGATCTTTGAAGATTTGGTAAAAACCTATCCATCTGAAATATATATATCTGTACATGACTACAGTTTGACTATTTTAAATGACTATTAGTCTTTATTTTTAATTATACAGTACATTTTAAATGAACTTAACAAATACAATTCCTTAAACAAGAGCAGAAATACATATATACAATATGACAAAACCAACCTTAAATTTGTATAAATAGACCATACTAATGCAAACTATCTCTATATTGTATCTGCCCTTTAAATGAAAATAAACATTTATAAACAATAATTTTGGAAATGTAGGAATTGTTTTCTCCAAACTGCTTCCTGCTCTTTGCTGGACAAAATATTTTTAGGGTTCACAGAAACCTTTCAGGTGCTACTGTTTTATCAAACCACACTAGCATGGAAGGAATCCACAAACATTCATTTCCTGTGGAAACAAGAGCAGAACCTTTTTTCGAAGTAACGTATCCTTAGAATCAAATTTTGAAGTCAAAATACCTTTATGTTGGTTTAACTTAGCAGCCCACATGATGAAATGTTTCTCTGTACTTAGTTCATTCACAATCAAAAAATATTTAAAGAAAACACAATAGTATACATAATCCAGACTCTCTGTGTATTCTTTCATATTTATGTGGCTTATTTTTCTTACTCTATTATTTTTTAGCATTTAATTATTTACTCCTGTAATCTATGACTGTCTATTGTTTTTGAATTGTTTATGCTCTCTCTCCTCTCTCTCCAAAGCCTGTATATGACGTGGGACTCACCTCTGTATGCTGTGATTACCATTAATGAATAAAGAAACTGCTTTGTACCTATAGCAGGGCAGAACATAGCTAGATGGAGAAAACTAAACTGAATGCTGGGATAAAGGTGGTGCAGTCAAGGAGTAGCCATGGAGCCATCCCTGGAGAAAGAGATGCTGGAACCTTGCTGGTAGGCCACAAGCCTCATGGTAAAATATAAGATAATAAAAACTGATTAAATTCTAGATGTAAAGGCTATCCAAAAGAACTTAGAGCTAATAGGCCCAGCAATGCTTTAATTAATACAGCTCCTGTGTGTTTATTTCAGGAGACTGGTCGGCTTCTTCCTNTATATATATGTTTTTTTTAACACACTGAGACATGTTCAGAGTTTTATTTTTGTCTGAATATGTCTTTATTGCACATCTGTAATGATTTTCTGACCAGGAGCACTTCTTAAAATGCTAAGCTGCGTGGGTAGGACTAAGGTTGCTTTGCCTTTTGGCCCCTCCCACTCCAACATGGCAAAGGTACATTCACCACCAGCTCTGCAAGCCATGCTCACCACCCCAGCTCCAGGGGCGAAGCAGATCTATGTTGCCATAGAGCAACTAGTAGCATGCTGTTGTCAAACCCCATTTAAGTGCTTCATAACTGTACCAGCACAAACCAGGAAGCTCTTAAAGGAGATACTCAGTTTTTGCTCTCTTTAAAGAATCATGGCTCTGCTTGCCTCTAGAAAAAAGAGTCCACCCAAGAAAATACTGCTATCAAGAAGCCATGCTTAACTCTGTTTTTTTGTGACTAGAATTTTTCCCCCAGATCTCTCAGGTTTTATGTGGATACAGTTGCTACACATTGGTGATAGAGAGAGAGATTAGTGGTTAAAACCACTGGCTGCTTTCCCAATGGACCAGGGTTCAGTTCCCAGTGCTCACAGAGGACTGTGGATCACTAATCTTCCTGTGACTTTATCCCCAGACAAATAAACCTTTGTTATACTCCTTTCTGGGCATTTATAGAACTCTTTTGTATGCCAACAATATGCAGTCACAGGAGGGATACATTTCTAGAAATGCACTATTGAATATTTTTGGTTTTATGTGAATATCATTGCATGTACTTACGCAAATCTGTATGATATGGCTAACATCAATAGCATTATTATATAATCGCACATGTGCAATATTTCATTCACTAAAAAGTTGTTATCATCATTGAAAATCCCCATTCTTTTTTATTACATTGTTGAATGCCATTTTCCTCCAAAACCTAGATAGGAGAAAGACTGTGTCAGGAGTCACTTTTTTAAACCACCAACAAAGTCAATTGACACATTTTTCAACCTTTACTTTTAAATTGTACTACTTGATTGTTTACCAGAGTTTTCTTATGAGGAATATGAATCAAAGCATAAAAGAGAAAGAAATTTAAAAATAACGAATGGTTTCCTGGAGAGACTTCTCAGTGGTTAAAAGCACATATAAATCTTTCAGAAGCCTCGGGTTCTGTGTCCAGCAACCTCTTGTGACTCATAACTATAGTTCCAGGAGATCTGAAACACATTCTGACCTCCATGGTTACCAAACAAATCTGTAGTGTACATATACATGTGATAAAACATTTGTACTCATAAAATAAATGTAAAGAATTTTTAACTTAAAAAATAGTGATCAGGTATATAGATCAATAAAGAACTAATGGAAGAGGAAACAGAGGCGAAAGAATGAAAAGTAAGAAGTGAGAAAAGATGATTTTTATCACCAGGTACGGTTTTCCTCCTTGTGTGCATGCCTGAAGTTAATTTAAATTAGACAGATACTGGTTTACACCAAAATTTAAGTGTCACTACTACACCTTTACAGATATCTTGCTGTGGTGGCCATTTACTATCTTTTATAGGTGTCACAGCAGGGTACCCCTATTGATTGCTTCCCTCCTTAGGCAACTTGCATAGCACCCTCTGATACTATGAAAGCTAGTCCTCAGTAAGGATGTTTTCAGGTCATATCTATCTCATATCTTCCGAGTCTTATTTACTAAATGCAAAATGCAGTGTCTCTGGCCATATAAAGCAACCAAGAGCAAGAAAAAGCCTATATTGTTTTTAGACTGTTAGGTGCTCAATCAACTCAAAAGAAGTTTCTTATGCCTGGTTCTAAGTACTGGTACTGGTACTAGATAGTCTTTGGCTTTTGTGGGAGCATTGTCACATTGTCAGCCCAAGCAACATAATTTCATATATGTGTGTGTGTATAATTGTAGGTTATATATACATGTTATATTATACATATTATATATAAAATAATATAATATGATTCTATGTGTCTTTCTCACCCATCCTCGGTGTTATTTGTCTCTTCTCCCTTCTTTCTCTATTGACATATTCCAATTAAAGATTTCATCCTATTAATTTTATAAAAACACAATTTACGTGAAAATTGTGCTTCTTCCAAGTATAAATGTGCATTTGTTACTATATATTCATTAGCAAAGAGCTCAATATATGCAATCCATTGCTCCTGGCTACAAATTTGCATATTTTTCCTCTGTCATCTTATTCTTAATTAGTGGCAGATAGTGTTTACAGCACTTGTTTTGTTAGTAGAGATAAAAGCATCTTCATTCTGCATAGCATTTCTCTAAGGCAGAGACTGTATCATACACATACTTTTTATTTATTTTTCTATCAGGATAATTAATAATCACTACTAGATTTTTTCCAAAATGTGTAGTTGTAGTGGAAAACTATTGGAATAGTAAAGTCAATGTAGATATTTAAAATAGTTAAACATCAGCTCCTATCTCTTCATAGCATAACACAGTTAGCTCAGAAGCTCCAGATTTTTTGTATTTAAAAATAAACAATAATGCTGATTTTTAAGATTTCAACATTCATCAACGCAGGGGCATTGCACTTGGATAAGGAAATTTGGTAAGCACGGGGAAAGCATGGATTGAGCAACATCAGAGGATAGTTGCAGCTTTTGAGAAAGAGGAAATAGCCAGCAGGAGTTGCTCAATGAAATGCAGCATGAGATCTGAGATGATGTGGGAAAAGCTGTAATGCAATTCTTTAACTCTGTAATGTGTTCTTTATACCCCCGATGGTAGTTATTGCATGGAGTCCACTGGCATCCATGTTTTCTATTCTGGATAGAATACACATGCTTCTACCAACTAGTATTCAATCTTAAAGCTTCATTATCTGCAAAGAATAGAATTTAAACAGCCCATATGACACAATGAAAGAAAATCATGAAGGTTTCGTGAGTCCAGCTTCCCATAAATATAAGACAATATCTCAGAGTGTCAGTGCCCCTGAATTCATTGAATTCCTCTTCTGTGGTGTTCTTTGAGCATTAAGTGTATGGATTGTGTTGTATGTGTATCAGTTAGGACTGACTGCCCCACAATCAATTGTCCTCTGCATTTTGACCAGTTATAGACTGCTGGGTATAATAAAAACAGCAGTTGTCATGCCAATGTGGATGGGGGAAATTTTATAAGGCCTCATCCTGTTATGGATTTGTTGCATATCCCCACAAAACAAGGTGGCTGGTCCCCTGGTCGTCCTCGGTGGCTAGCTATGTGGTAGGCGGGTGGGCAAGGGGCAGACAGATAGGCACACCATGCAATGGGTTTGGTACAAGCTGCCAGCGCACTGGGCATGAGACCACGTGGATGGTCTCGATGTGACTGCCGCCAGCGGGCAAGAGAGACAGATAAACATACCATACAGAATAAAGTTAGACATTTATTAGATGGGTTATGGAGAGGAAGGAAAAAGAGGAGAAGGGGGGAGAGAAAGAAAGAGGAAAAAAGAGGGAGAGACAGAGAGAGAGGCAGCCTCTCCAAGAGAGGGGACAGGAAGAAGGAGAGTGGGGTCTGAGGCTGCAGGCAGGAAGGGAGTGGGCATGACTTGTCTCTAAGAGACAACACAATCATAACAAACCCCATAAATGAAATACTATTGCTAAGAGAGAAAATAAGTTTTCTCCAGGGACAAACCACTGATAGATTATTCTGTCCCAGTGGCCATACTTAAATACACACACACACACACACACACACACACACACACACTCTCACACACACATAAATGAATAAATAAATAAATGATTTTAAAAACTATGTAAGTATGTATGTGTGTATAAAACAATTCTATAAGTATATATATGTATATGTATATATATATAACAATAATTGAAGAAATAGTTATGAATTTGGGAGGGAGGGAGAGACATGGGAGGCTTTGGTGACAGAAAGAGTGGGGGTTACAATGATATAAGAAAGTATTCATGTATGAAATTCCCCAAAAACTAACATTATATAAAACCAAATTAAATAATAAAAAAATAAAAACAAAACCGTGAAGAGGATTGAATCTTAAGGTATATGTAACTCAGCATATGATACTTATCAAGAAAGCCTTGTCCTTCCTCCTGAGAATGCTGTATGCATAGTAAGGATATTTAAGGATGCCAATATATGATTACAGAAATCTCTCCTCAATCATCAGTTTGGTTCTTTTGTAGGTCATTGATTTTTCTTTTTTATTTTTATTTTATTGACTTTTTTGAGCTCTACATTTTTCTCTGCTCTCCTCTCTGTCTCTCTTCTCCCCTTCAACCCTCTCCCAAAGTCCCCATGCTCCCAATTTACTCAGGAGATCTTATCTTTTTCTACTATTCATGTAGATTAGATCTATGTCTCTCTAGGGTCCTCATTGTTGTCTAGGTTCTCTGGGATTGTGATTTGTGGGTTGGTTTTCTTTGTTTTTTGTTTAAAAACCACATATGAGTGAGGAAATGTAATACTTGTCTTTCTGTGTCTGGGTTACCTCACTCAAAATGATGTCTTCTAGCTCCATCCATTTTCCTGCAAAATTCAAGACGTCATTATTCTTTTCTGCTGTGAAGTACTCCATCGTTTGAAGCTTGTGCTCTTCTATTATTTGCAAGACTGAAACCTGAAGTTCTAAGAATTTGATGAAATTGCCTCATTTTCTGGTAGACACTAAGTGAGTGACTTTAGTGTCTACACTGTGTCTATATTCAATACCTACACTGAAAGGCCAAAATTATTTATGATTCTCTATACTTGAGAGTGTAGGTTGGATAAAGCAACTCCTCTCTCATGACTAGAAAGCTGGCTTGAATGGATTCTCCTTGGAGGAAATATGTACTTTAAAGTGGTAGCTTCTAGATTGGATGTATCATCTTGCTGTCTTGCATATTTTGAAGGAAGGCAAAAACCACAGTTGCTTGGGGGAGGCGTTGGGGTTGGTCCACGTGAGTTAACTTAGAAATATGTCTTCTGAAACTTTCTACTAGTCATTCGAATGGTCCTAGAATAGCTTCTACTGCCTACCAACTTCTTCAGAAGTAGATCATGTCCCACTGGATTTTTGAGATGATTACAACCAGGGTCCATAGCTTGTTTACAAATTTATGAGAGAGACAAAGTCAAAGCAACCCACATAAGTACTGCCAAGGTCCAAAACACAGACATTGTAAATTAATAAATAGTTTTATTCTCAGTAGCTGAGATTGGCACATCAAAAGCTAGGAAAAGATTTTTAATATTATTCCAGAAATATGCTTTTTGGTAATGCCACAGTAGAATTAATAGCATATGCCATTTTTCTAAGCACTTTGTCATTTCCAAGAATGTCAATATTATGCAATATCCCAACAAAGAAAGTCTACATCAACAATTTAGAGTCAAAAAACACATATAAAATATAGAGATAGATGGTGTGATGTATGTGAATAATAGCATAATTTGCTATTTTTAAATTTACAGTGGAAGATTGTTTATCTGCCATGATGATAATGGAATTAATGGATAAGGATAGATGACAGATTCATTCATGAAATTAAATATGTTGACTTTAGAATAATTGGCTTGTTGCTTTGTTGGAAATGAATATTTTGGGAAAGGTAGAGATAATGATACTGTTTAAATTTGATTACAGATACTGGAAAATGGATTTTTGAAAGGCTACTAGTGAAGAATGGCAAAACTAACAGACACAAAATGAGGGTGAAAATAGAGTGGCTGTTTCCCTTTTTCTCATAGATTTTATTTGTCTTACACAGATTTCTCCTCTCCAATTTGTTCCTTATCAAAAAGTCCAGAGATGCAGTTTTATTTCTCAAGATATTCAAGTAGATACTTCTTTGAGAACATAATTCTTTTGAGGTACATCCGATGTCTGTGAAAAGGGCCACTGGTCCACACTGAGCTATAGTGCATCTACACATTAAACAGAAATGACACTTGGTCTCTGACGGATGTCGGTAAGCACAGATTCCAAAGTAACTTTTAATTTCCAATTATTCCTCCTTTTATAGTGCATACGGTTGTTAGTTCACTAATTTAATTCAAAGCAGAGATTTTAGGGCCTCCTTGCTTATGAGGCAGCTTCATTTCTTCCTGGGAAACTGCTGGTTCACTCAAAGGCTAAGTCAAGGGGAAGTCTTCAGGTGAAGACCAATTGAGCTTCTGCATTCTGGTTTTGTTATATTTTTCTTACCATGCAAATTTTGTCAGCAGAAAGCTGGCTCCCAAATCCTAAAATGTATACATTTTGGAGTTTAATACATACATACATACATACATACATACATACATATAATTAAATGATATTGTATCTGTGATGGTTACCAAGAAAGACATGGTATTATGATGGCTTCTGCCATCTTCACAGTTTTCCAAGTTGAATAATAAGCCAATTTATTTTAAACAGTTAAGTATTTTCTTTCCTTCGCCCAGTCTGACATTAGGAAAACATCATCACTTTTTGTAGATGTGCTTTTTGAGGCAAAATTTTCACAATGAAATTAACTTTTAAAAAAATCATGTCTTCTTATTATATGTGTATATGCCTTCATGTATTTATGTGTAACACATGTATGACTAGTACCCATGGGAGATAGAAGAGGGCACTGGATCCCTTCCAACTGGAATTATAGCAACTGATCATAACCACTGAGTTACCTTTCTAGCCCCCAAATTAATCTTTGTTATGTGGTATTTGTCACAACCACGTTTTTCTTAATCATCACCTCCGCCAACATTCTGAAATTCCTATCCATTCCCATCTTGTCTGCAGCCCCTAGTAGTATCTATTACAAGAGATTCACCTGCTCAGGGTAATTCACATAAGTCAATCTATACGATACGTGATATTAGATATTACATGTCTATATCCTATCAATAGTTAACATGTTTTTAATTTAATATAGATTTTTTCATGCACTATATTCTGTTTATGGCTTCCCCTTGCTCAATTCCTATGAGACCCTTTCTACCTTCCCTGATATCTAAAACTCCACCTCTTCTGTCTAATGTTAAAAAATAAACAGACATCTAAAGAATAATATTAATAAAATAAGACAAATAAAAATTGTGATAGGACAAAATAAAGAAACAGAAGAAAAATAATCAAAGCAATATCCCAAAAATACATGTATATACAGAGATATATATGTTTGAACATACAGAAATTCCTCAGAAGCATAAAATTGCAAAATATACTATACATGCAATGACCTGTAAGCTATATATAAAAAAAAAAACAACTCCCATAATCAGCACCTTATGAGACAAAGAAAATCCAAAGATGCTGCTGAGTTATTTTTGTGTTGGCCATCTACTGCTAGGCATGGGATCAAGAGTGGTTTACATATCTACTGAGACTCTGTTGGGAGAACTAACTTTTCATTTGTGAGTGATTATTAATAGCCAATAGCTTCTGGTTTAGGTATGGGGGCTTTTGTATACTTCTTGTAATGCTTGGACCCCATTTGTCACAGGCCCGTGTCAGCCCTGTACATTCTACCACAGTCTCTTTGACTTCATATGTTTATTTGTCCTGTTGCATTTACCTTAGTCTACTCCATCCCCTCTGTCACTTAAAACCTTTCTGCCTCATTTTCTGCAGGGTTCTCTGAGCCACGAAGGGATGCATTTGATGGAGATATTCCACTTAGGACTCAGGGTTCCAAGGTCTTTTAGTCAGTGCACATTGTCAAATGGTGGGTCTCTGTATTTTGTTGAAATAATAGGAGTGTTGGGGCTGCGTCCCCAGCACCCCGGCTCCTGGTCGCCTGGCTAGCTTATGCCCCAAAATAACAACACACAAACTGTATTCTCTTAAACACTGCTTGCCCATTATATCTAGCCTCTTCTTGGCTAACTCTCGCATCTGGACTAGCCCATTTCTAATAATGTTTGTAAGCACCCCAAGGTGTGCTTACCGGGGAGATTCTAGCCTAGGTCCATCCTGGGTCTGAGCTTCATTGAGTGTGTCTCTGAGAGGAGCTATGGAGTCTCTGAGCTCACTTCCTCTTCCTCCCAGCATTCTGTTCTGTTTACTCCTCCCACCTATGTTTTAACCTATCAGGGCCAAGCAGTTTCTTTATTGCTTAACCAATGAAATCAACAGATTGATATATGACACTCCCACATCAGTATTTGTTCCCATCTGCTGCAGAAGGAAGCTTCTCTGATGTTGGCCAAGCAAGGCATTAATCTATAAGTACTGCAGAATGTCATTAGGAGTCATTTTATCACTACTTACCTCTAGTAGAAAAATAGTATTTGGTTTTCCTCTAAGTCCCTGGTCCATCTTGTCTTAGATTTTTGACCACTTTACCACTGTTGTGGATGGGTTCCAGGTCATAAAGTGGGTCTTAAATCCAATTTTCAACCAAAATTGTGCCATGTATCAATTCTTTTCCATGACTATATAATACTCCACTCTAGTACTATCACAGCCTATTTATACACTCATATGTTGAAAGTCATCAGCCTGTTTCCACCTGTGGAATACTGGGATGGGTTCTTTCTTGATCAGTCGTGCTAAGTTTGGTCTGACTCTCTGTTATAGAATATACTGCCTTTCTGGAGAAAGGGGTTGAAGCATCTAAGAACCATTTTTATAAGTATAATCTTAGCTCACTTTCACAGATATTTAGTTTTATTTTCTCTATTGCATCTTGAATCTGTATAAATCCTGGATATAGCAGGGATGTTCTGTTATTTTCCAAATACATATTTCAAGTTCTATTTTGTTACCTAATATTGCCAATGCAGCACTCAAAAGCTCTGTCAGATAACCATTCCAGTTTAAAATAAGAGGGCACCATTATGCTTCAAAACAGTTTCCATGATTTGCTTAAAATATTCTCAATTTTACTTTGTCTTTTATGAGCTCTAGTGCTTTATGAAGTCACCTACCACCTACCAGTTTATGATTTGTTTACTTCAAAGTCTTTGGAGCTATTTCCAAGGGAGTCTGCTAAACAAAGCTATGGATTGCCTCAATAATCTTGAGAGATCTCCGTTTCCTGGTATTGTTAGTGATTCCCCTTGTATCTAGCCTGTTTTATATTGCTCTGTCAATTATGTGTCATGTGTTCTGAATAATGTAAGAAGGGGCTCACAACAGCATGTAGAACAATAGGAGACTTACAGCCTGCTGCTCTTATTTGTTATTTAAACTGAGCCCAATGGATAAATGGAGTTTGGATTTTTCCTCTTAGTGTTATTTTTTTCCTTGCAAGCTTACAGAACCAAAAGATTTCTTTGAATTACAAGGTTATTATTAAGAAGGAAAATAGCCACAATATTTAGCCTCACCCAAAAATATTTCATTTCAAAACTGTCTTATGATAAATATTTTTTTAATGGTTTAAAAACTCAGTTTGACATTTCATTTGAGATATATGAAAATAATTAATGACCCTGGGTCCAAGGGTCTGTTTGTTGATTTTTTTCCCCTCTGGTTTGAATGAGAAGTTTGAAACTTCCAAAGGATTCAGACTGAATCTTTTTTTCCCCTAAAATTCTAAGCATGAAATTCAGGGCCCCATTCATGCCAATCAAGCAATTCACCACTGAAGTAAAACCGTAGGCCTTGAATCCTATAATGCATAAATGCTGGTGCTTATCAAACTAAGAGAAAAAAGTAGTAACAACCATAGTGCTTTTTAGCTCCCATATACACCTGTAAGAGGACAGTAAATATTTTGTTTATGTACTGGGGAGTAACAGAGAAAAGAATGTGTATACTGTGGTAAGTGATTTTAGGTGGGTTCCAGTGCCATGGCTGGAGTGGACAGTTATTTACATGTCCCTGTGGCCTTGCCAAGTGGAGTCTCTGCAGACCCCACTGATGAGTATTTAATTAGTGGAAACAATGCATTCAGATGGGAAATCTGATCCAAGACCTTCCGACTTTTCTCTGATTTTCACAGCAAATACAATGAGTGTCTCATAAAGAGGCAATCTATCTCAGAACCAATAAGGTGTGGAGCTCAATTTGCATCCCTTGGCTTTCCTTTTCCATAGACAGAAGCTACACAAGTCCAATGCCAGGCCTCACTAATACCCAGAGTACTAGGAACACTACAACTAACATCTAGATACTGGGGTGGTTTGGATTCCTGCCTTACAATCTTACTGTGTTTTATAATGACCCTTTGATATCAGATATCCTTAGAAAGTGGTGGATTCAGCTTAAAGAACTTTCCAGAGCTTATGAGATGGACACTATCTTCAGCTTTATGACAGAGGTAAAGGTACTCTTTCTAGAAGCATGAAACAGGCATCATTTCCTAACAGTTTCAAGTTGTTTGAAGGTGAAATGCAGAACAAGTCTATATATCTCCTATAAACGAAAACTTTTTCATTTCCCAGCCTCCTAGACACAAAAACTATACTCATTACAACATTTTTGGCCAATGGCTGCTCATCTTATATATAAATTATATATAAATTAACTCAGTTCTATTATTTTATATTATTTTATATTTTACCACAATGATTTATTGCCTCTTGCTCCTTGGGCAGCTACATGTCATCTGCCTAGCTCTGCCTTCTTTCCTCCTCTATCTCTGCTTGGATTTCCTGCCTTTCTATTTTTGTCTCTGCCGTAGACCAACCCAGCTTCTTTTCTAACCAATGGAAATAAAACACATTCACAGCATGCAGAGGGGAATCCTGCATCAACCTCCCCCTTCTGAAGGCTCCATAGACAAACCCTAACCACCTTAACCAGAACGCTATCTATGCACTCTTGTCTCACTCTTCATACCTGTCTTGCCAATGGCCTCCTGGTTTCGCATATGGTCCTACTAAATCAAAACCATCACTCCCAGGGTCCTGAAGTCATAAAGATACCACAGGCTTATGCCAAGCCACCTTGATGTTGCCCGAGCACTTTTTCTTATCAAGTCATTTTAATAGTCAGATAATTTATTTGTGAATAAAGCGTTCTACTGTAGCTTTCTATTCAGAAAGTGAGTGCTCTTCAACTTCATACATTTATGGGTCACAGTTGACTCCTTTGCTTTGATCCTTGGTATCTCAAAGCCAACTATCTGTCAGAAAATAGGATTTCTGATCTGATGGGCTATCCTTACTTTGTATCTTTGCTTCTTCCTCATTTCCTTCCCTTTTATCTCCTTATGCTTTTTGATGTATAGTGATGGATCTTATTTGTCAGGTAATCTGAAAGATACTCAGCAAATAAAAACAACCAAATAAGTATGCAAAAGAAAAATTCCTATATGAAGAAATCGCATAGGAAGGGAAACTGGTGATAAAACTCAGACAGCAATGAGGCCACAAAAATAATGCCCAGTAGATAGGATGTCTTGTACTACATACTATTTTTTGTGAGAAAAGGGAGTTAAAAAAATTAGAAACAGTTCCAACTCACTGGGCTGTTGAATTGTCATCGAGTGGGGAGAGAAAAATCAATGCCCAGATGCTTGCAGCAATATGCTGCAAAATCAAAGAGCACACTAATTGATTATCCAATATCATAAGGTTAGCCCTGAAAATATGTATATACGGTATATGGACTGATCATGCTGTATTTAACTACTTAAGAACACACACACAGATACACATACATGCACATGTTCATATGTAGCAACAATTAAAGTTCACTAATTTGAAAGATTATTCTGGAGGGGGAGCAAGGAGAAGAGGCAAATGATGCAATCATATTAAAACCGCAAAACATTTTTTAATTAAGAAAAAGGTTGTTTCCAGATACGAGTCTTTTTTTCCTGAGGTAATTGACAGGTATCTTTTGCACAAGATATTGAAGCTTGATTTCGAAGTATTTACTAGCCTTCATCACCAGAGAAATGGGACATAATAGAGACTTAGAATATCATGAAATAAAAAAGGCAAAGTCAATTTATTCCTTAATATGTTTGCAAAGAAACAGGGCCAGACTTTCAATTTAATGGAGTAGAGAGTTTATGGGCCCTCAGGTCACTGCTGCAGTTTCTGGAAAACCATTGTAAAGTTCCTTGGTGATTCTCAAAAGCCATCCTACCAAAGGAAGCTTGCATAGCCTTGCAGGAATGAGCCCAGGAGATGAGGAGTTAAGAGAATTTTATTTTTTTAAGGAACTAAAGAAAAATCTTTATTTTTTTATGTTTTAAATTATTTATTTATTTTATATTCTTTAATTAAAAATTTCCACCTCCTCCCTTCCTCCCATTTCTCTCTCACTTCCCCATCCCCCTTCCCCTCCCTCTCCAGTCCAAAGAGCAGTCAGGGTTCCCTGCCCTATGGGAAGTCCAAGGACCTCCCTCCTCTGTCCAGGACTAGGAAGGTGAGCATCCAAACAGACTAGGCTCCCACAAAGTCAGTACATGCAGTAGGATCAAAACCCAGTGTCATTGTTTGGCTTCTCAGTCAGTCCTCCTTGTCAGCCACATTCAGGGAGTCAGGTTTGATCACACGCTCCATCAGTCCCACACTCAGACTCAGAAGAACAGTGAAAGAGCTCCTACTGCTGGGTAAGGACACTCCCACCCCAAGCCCCGTGTAGCCTAAATTCTTTGTATCTTAGAAAGCTAACAGAATATTATTATGTCTTTAATGCAGGTGAAGGAAGAAGCTTAAAGAAGGAAAGTCAATGACTGAATGTCAAAACCTTGTGTGGAGCAGGAGTTAAACAATAGCAAAACAATTTGCCAGATTGTTTATTATTATTTTTATTTATAACACAAAAGCTTGAATGTTTCTTCCTGTTCCTCTTTTAAGACTAGAGTGCCATTCTACATAACTCACACTTGTTTTCTGTATGGATGCATTTATTTCTTTTCTTCTTGAGGGTTATGTGTTGAGTCATATCCATCCATGGCAATGTACTTTTCAGTGTGGTTTAGCATTAGTTGTCAAAGCAATCCCATGAGTGAGAGGGTGATGCTGTAGTTATTGTGTTTCAGACAAGAAAATAGCTGCTTAACATGCTAAGGGACTTTATCAAGGTCATCAGACATCTAAAGGAGAAGAGAAAAATGAATCCTTTGTGTGTTTACTGTCAAGTCTTCCAAATTCTACTTGCATCTTTAAGCCTTGCTTACACCTCGGAGCCACCAGATAGATTATTACAATATAATTTACATTTAGGGAAGCTTTACATTTGCAGAAATAAATGAAAGAATAATATAGAGAGTCCTCCAGATAACTTTCTGTTTTCATATCTTACAACTGTGAGGAAATTTGTTGCTATCAAATTAAAACTATTTACACCATCAAACAAAGGGCATATGTTATTCACACTACCTTACTCTTTTTAAGAAAAATCCCTTATATGTCCTGGGATGTCATGTGTTACTTAGTCTCATAAGGTTCACCTTGGATATGACAGTTCCACAGACTTCAGTATGACTTACAAGTATTAATTTTTACCCAGCTCACCTGGGCTGAAGTAGTGTTTGGCAGATTCCTCCACTCTACAGTCTCTCCCTTTCTCTCTTTTCTGGGCTATGCTCATGGTCAGGAGAAGGAAGTAGGAGTTTATGTTTCCCCTTTCTGAAAACAGGGAAGATATGGGAATCCTTCTAAATGAGATATCTGCCTCTCTTTTCATTTATTTAGGCGTATTTTATTCGTATATGCATGGCTTCATAATTATTCATTTTGATATGTTGAATCTTAATTTAATATTGCTCAATATTTTATTCAAATTGTTCATCATTTGACACTTGGTACAGGTTTTAAAACAATAAAGAACAAATTTAACTTCAAAATTATCTCTTCTGGTAAGTAGGCAAGCAGAGGAACCTGCTATATCAATCTAGTGTTCTACAACATTTTTAGTCACTATTTACAAGGAATAGTTTTATCCTTTTTAAAAATAAATGTTCATTTCATTTGTGTTAATGCTTAGTTAATTTCATACAGGTATAGAATGTATTCATCAATATGCACCCATTCCTTTTCCAGCCTCTTCCTTACCCCTGTTGCCTAATGTCCTTCCAAAATTCATGTCCTGTTTTCATAGCTCACTGAGTACAGTCAGCATTATCCTTATGTGCATGTGTGTACAGCCATTCACTGGAGCATGGGCATCATAATGGCCCACACTTCTTTGAAGAAAACTGACTTTTCCTACCCCAGCAGCCTTCAGCTGTGGAGGATCCTCAACTAGGCTGGAAATTTTCTTCATGCCCAATCATGTCAATTGTGAGTGAAGGTTTGGGTTTGTATCTTTCTTTAAGTTTTCTGTTTTTATATTAATGCACTCTTTATGACTTCCAGCACAGTGTTGAAGAGAAGGGATAATGGGAAGAGCCGTGCCTTCCTCTAGATCTTGGAATGAAGAATCTAGTTTATCATCATTGAACATGTTATCAGTAGATGTTTAATAGATGGTGTTTGTCTACTAAAGACCATTGTTCTCCTTCCTTATTTATTGAGAATTTTTAACATGAGTGAGTGCTGGGGTTTTGTCACCTGCTCTCTTTAAGTTAGCAAATATGACCTATTTACTTTTATCCAATTCATTTATTTCCAACTTGCTTAATTGGGCTAAGGCTCATTTGACAATGCCATATAATTATTTTACACCTAAGTGGACAGTAGTTATAGTTGCCATTGTTTATAAGAGTTTGTCACTGTATTTATAAGAAAGACACTAGTTTGTGATCTTGTAAATTTGTGTTGCCCTGGCCTAGTTTTGGTCAAGTCCAGTTATCTGGTAGAGATTATGGTTTTTTCATGAATATTTATCACAATTTGCTATGAAAAAATATCTAAGTCTGATCCTTTTTTAGGAAATTATTATTTATCTATTTAATTTATTTAATAAAATAATCTAATCTAAGTGGTTCTCTATATTTTAATATCTTGAATCTTTCAAGAAATTTGGTTCATGTTTTTATACTTTATCAAATTTTGGGCATAGAATTTTTCATAGCATTCTGCTTATACTTTTAATGACTATGAGCTCAGTAGCAACATATTTTTTGTTTTAGAAATTAGTAGGTAGAATCCTCAATTAATAAGTTTTATTGATATTTTCAATGAAACAGCTTTTCATTCTATTAATTTTCTCTATTGATTCTGGTTTCCCTTTCATTGATTTCTGTTCCAATTTTCAATTATTTTCTTATAGTGGCTTTAAGATTACATCATCCTCTATATAGTTTTGCTTTTAAGTTCCAGTTGCAAAATAATAATCCAGGGGCAGCCCCCTACCTCTACCAGATCGTAAGTCAGTACTGACTCTTCCCACACAATGATGTGTTTCTTTAGCATTGAAGACCGAATTCTAAGGGACTAAGATATTTCCTGATTATCTAGACAGTTGTCACCTGTGTTTTCTTTAATCTGCAGAACACAGGAAGTGAGCCATGCCACTTGTTATAGACTGAGCATAAGAGACCTCAAAGACCACCCTCACAGTGACACACTTCCCCCTACACTGCCATACCTACTTCAACAAGGCCACAGCTCTTAATAGTGCCACTCCCTATGAGCTTATGAGTGCCAATTCCATTTAATCTACCGCCATGTTCACAGCAGAACTTTATTAAAGTATTATGCTTGAGCGTAGTGGTTTCTCTATGACATCAGCTGATCCTGAATTATAAGAAATGTCAAATTAACATTCACCTTGATTCAGTCACATTTAACAGCATGTGACTGTAAGTGGAGAGTTAATAAATATTTTCCCAGTGACCCCAGGTTATAAACTCAAGACACACACACACAAAAAAAAAAACAAACAATTCCTTCAAAGTAGAAATAAAATAGCTACCTCGTTACTGTATTTCTAGAGGAAAAGAAGGTGAGGGTTAATGGCAAAACCAGATAATGACAATAAACACAGAAAAAAATGTTTCCCCCACCAGAATCACAGGAAACCTGTAAAGTGATGATAAAGTTACAATTTTGCCCCTGCCAAAGAGTAATGAATAGTTTGAAATGGAACAATGATGTGATAAGTTCTCTTCCACTATGCAAGATCCACCCTTGGCCTCCTGGAGAAAATATGTATCAAAGACCATATCCATTTCCTTTGCACTGAGAGATAAACTGCTAAAGGGCAAATGCAACTATATATAAGATCATTGGCTTTTGAGCAGTAACAAAACTGGATTTTGTAATTTGAATTAGCTCTTTCAAAAGGGAGAAATATTTTATTACAATATCAACACACAGGAATAAATAGACAATTCCCATTCACTGAGTCATTGTTTCCACTAAATGAAAAATATCTTTTAATACGTTGTCGTTTATTTAATGAACCTTTAACTTTTCTTCTTGAGGATAACTAAACAAAACTGCTCTAGCCCTTATCCTTTTGTGAGTATTTCAGATAAACAGGAAATGCTATAACTCATCAGATTCATCCTATCAGAATGTCACATATCATTTAATTACTGGGCCAGAACTTGCTAACTTTTTCTTTCACTCACAAATATTTAGGAAATACCTGTTCTTTGTCAGGTTCTAGGATATAAGCCCCTAGGCAATAACAGCACGATGTTATGGATTGAGTCCAGAGGTCCATACATAACTTTCCACTGAACACTTGGGACTGAGTCCAGCATTGCACATATGCTGGGCATATCAATAACATTTCTGGCCATCTTTTATATGTCTAGATAGAGTCTCAAAGATATGTCCATTGCTTGAAATTTAAGTTCTCCCAAGTTCTGAGACATGTATGTGCTGTTAAATCAGCCATAAGGCCATGGGTTAAAGCAATGCAATACCTGGAGAGAAGATTCAGTGGTTAAAAGCACTTAATGCTCTTGATTCCTTTCCCAGCACATAGATTAGGTAACTCACAACTACTTGTAGCTACAGTTCTGGCTGACCTGAAACACTTTTCTGTCCTCCATTGACACCTGCATACACATGGTGCATATAAATTTATGAGGACATGCATACATACACATAAAGAAAATAAATATTGCTAAAAAAAACAAGCATCATGTGTGATGCTAGTCAATACCTCCAAGACAAAGGATATTTAAAATGAGGGGTACCATGTTCCAGACAAGGCACAATACCCCTGATTAAAACTGATCCAGGCTTCCCTTAGTGAATATGAGATGTTTTCTTTCTTATGGTATTTGGCAAAGATTTGTTGTACAACTAAGCAGGTTAAAAAGTAAATGGTTTTTAGTAGTGTTTCAGAGTATTGAAATCATATTCAGGATCAAATATGGTGCCACCATGAAGGAACTTGGTTGCTGCAGAAAATCTAATTGCCATGTAACAAGGTGTGAGCTTTTGGAGAAATTAGTACAATCTGTCACAGGAACTTGTGAGAGGCAAGCACTAAAAATGTCTAGAGACAATCAGACTTGATACTAGAATAAAGCTAATATCAAATGCGGATCTTACTGGGTCAGGTCTGCAGAATGCTGAGAAAGTGGGCTTTAATATGTAAAATCACTGAAGTGAGACAGGGTTCAATGTACGCCGAGCAAAGTCAAGATGCCTGGAGAGATGGAGAAGGGACTCGATGATCACTGAGATTAACATGGTCTAGAATCAATCAGAGTGTTTCTCAACAATGCTCAGTCAGGTGTATTGTGCAGTGCCAGGAACATACTAAGCCCTTCATGATGTTTGTACGTATATTGAGTTTGTAGATAATGGGGGCCACGAGAGTGCTTGATGCAAGTTGAACCCTATGAAGATTACACTAGTTCTTGATTGAAGGGAAAAGTCATGAGTGGCACAATAGATAAGAAACTGTTCAAGGAATGGAAATGGTAATGGAACTAAAATGAAAAATCTCAAGAACATTTGCAGGCCAATCTCAGACGACTTTCTGCAGTTTATGGAAAACTAACAGGACAAGCATGATCCAGTTACACGGGGTTGTTTTTGAGAGACAAGAGCGGGAGAAGCTCTATGTTTATAAACTACTAGAAAAATAATGACTGCTAAAATCAGACTTATTCCTAGCAAGCAATGTCAGAAACGTCCTGTAGATGAAAACTTGTGCAAGTCTGTGAAAACATGATAAAATAATGTTTTATGTCCTCCTCTTTCATGTCTTCTTTTCGAAAACAGTCTAAGTGAATCTGGAAACTTTCTCTTGTGTAACATAACAGATTAAGCTTTCAACCTTCTTTCTTAATAGGGAGAAATATAAAACTTTTAACCAGATAATACCACCTGCTCTGTTCTTTTATGCCCTCAGCTCTCCACCACAGGAGGCTTGACCAGGCCCCAGAATGAGGTTAATAAACCCAGAGCCAGGTTCTCAATGGTGACCAGTACCTTCCCTCTCTTACAATGCCTGCCCATGAAAACTGTTCAAAGAATTTCAGAGTGTTTACATTAAAACACAGGATGGCTAATCCTTCGATACCCTATCAAAACATACCTTCTATGACACAAAACTGTATAACTCCAAGTCCTAAAACCTTCCTTTGAGATGAAATTATCAAAAACAATAAGTGGCAACAGAGAGAATGAAAAAGTAACTCAGCAACTGAAGGGTTTGCCTTTTCAGTCTCCAGAACCCACATTAAAAAATAAAATAAAATCTGGGCACGGCAACACATATTTATAATGCGAGAGTGGGAAAATTGAGACAGGTAGATCCCAGGGAGTCACTAGTCAACCAATTTAAACTACTCAGAGAACCCCATGCCTGCGAACTGTCACAAAACACAAGTAATAACCTAAGGAATAATGGCCAGTGTTGAGTTTTGCCCTACACATACATACATACACACATATGTACACACTGCAGGAGGTTAGGAACCTCCCTTCACTAACCAGTTAGCAAAGAAGAGTGTCATTTTAACCTTTCCAGGTATCATTTAAGAGTCTTTTCATTCTCAGTATAATTTAACTCAATTCACACTGAAGTCGTCATCCCCTGAAGCCACAGTCCTAACAAATCAATCTCACTGTTTTCACGTGAGTCGTGTTGGTCAATTTTCTTTTACATGCCCCATTTGCATAATTAGTTTTCTCCCCTCGAGTTGAACATCGCCAATGCACAGAGGGCAATCTACAAACTTGTACAGAGACTGCGACAATGCAGTTTTCTACTGAACACTGTTGCAACACAGCGGCGCAAGAGTTGTATTGGCAGCCTCTCTGCCTGTCTTCTTCTCCTTAGAATTTAGTTCCGTGTGATCAGTGCTGCCTCTGTTGACTCTTATTTGACAGCAGCTGCAAGCACAGCAGTTCTTGCCTGACAGAGTGGACCTGCAGAGATTTCCTCTCTCCTAGCACCTTCAAAAGATCAAACAAAATGACGTTCAAGTCTATTTTTTTTTTTGTAATCACGCTCATTTAAGTTCCAATTTCTTCTTCTTAGAATTCTTTTAACAGGATACATGGTGGCATATTGTAATTGGGCATGGAATCGGGATCAAAGGGCCATATCGAATTGAAGACGCAGGTTCTACTATTTTCATACTTCTGAAATTTTTCTGAAACTCGTGGATATCCAGGACTTTTGGAAAGTAAGTGGCTCGGCCCTGGCATGCACATACTTCTTAAATGATGAGTTAGATACTTCAGGGCATCTTGACTCACCACATGTTCTCAGAGACCTCTACTAAGCATTGTATTTTCTACATCCCAAAGATGCAGACAAAAAGACACTTGGTCTTTGCCTCAAAGAACTCATAGGATGACAAGAAAACAATTATATTAGAGAATGTTCTGGAGCCATAAATTTGGGCATTCACACAAAGTGGGTCCCAGGCTTTATAGAGATAAGTTATTGAATGATGTAGAATTTTCTGTGAGAATTTTAGTGACAGATTCGTTCGGATGAAATGACAATTATGTATAACAATCAGCTCAAGAAAGAAAGGGGCTTTACTTTTTAGCTGCCAGCTAGTATCATGACATAGACCTGTTCTCTGCGCATTAGTATAACAGCTTACTTGTTCATGCTGACTTTACTCCCATACAAAAGAGGGTCAGAACTCTTCTGCCATCTGGCTTCTACTAAAAGCTTTCAAAAGTGACCTGTCAAAAGGTGGGGCTGCAAAGTGGAAAGGATCAGTTCTTCAGAACATATAAATGCACTGAAACAGAATCCAACCCTTTGTGGCAGCAAACAATAGATAAAGAAACCTGGAATTGTAAATAATAGACATGTACTATCAGAGTGTCCTTTCAAATCATCTGAAGCAACTTCTAAAGCTAATTGTAAAGAGGTTGAAGCTACTCTTCAGCAACATTCATGACTTACCCAAAGAATATTGAGAAGATCTGACATAGATCTAGGGTTAGGCTCGATGCGGGGGAGGGAAAATTCTCCCATATGTTCTAAGTTGCCTTCAAAGTGAGGGGGCTCCATTGCCATAAAAAAAAACCCTGCCCTGTTGTCTATTTTACTTCCTTTCTTGAAAGATGGCATGTGCAACTGATCAGTGCATGCAGGGGGAAGAATATGAACTGTAGAACTGAGACACTCTGTTTTTGAAGCAGGCCTGGCTGTGCAGGACTTTTTGAATTTTGACAGTAGCCAAAGCAGGGAACTAATTTCAGAGTTCTGCCACTCTAGAAAGAATGCCCCAAGGCTCTGTGAATGAGAACTGCACCCACGTTTGGCATTAGGTCAACCACTTCACTCCTATTTGCTGTAAAATTTTGGTTTCTTTATGGTGACTTTGATGGTGAATATATAATACACATTTCCAGGAAAAAATACAAAACAAGCACATACACAAACAAAATCCCACATCTTTAGCATCTGTAATTCTATGCTGTAAAGAATACAAGCAAAGTTCATTTCACCAACACCAATGATTGAGAATTAAACAGGCATACAAGTATAAAGCAAATGTGATGCTTCCCTATTAGTTCCCACTTTACCCTATAAGTGGAGACTTTATAGAACATGAATACAAAGCCTAGCCAAGAAATGGTTGTTGATGAGGCTTCGCCCATTCTACCATGCAGATTCACGAGTTCCCAGCTGAACACTTCTACATTTTATAACAGCATCATTTGGGGATTAAATTGCCACTACTCATTACACAAACACACTTGCAAATAATATATGTGACATTTACAATGTATAAGATTTAAAAAAAATGTGTGATAATGCATAAACATATATGTGGTATTATACACACAGAGTGATTGCTCATGTATTAAGAGCATTGAAACTTAATCAACTTGAGTCTCTGTATATTTTATTTCCATTAAGTTAATTTTAAAAAGTTATGGTAGACACCCAAAATTAGACAAAATCAAAATAGTAGTTCCAATCCAACATAGAAAATCATCAAGATGGTAGATGTGAAGAATTTCCTAGCTTATAGTTCTCCAATTATACATAGCTCCAGACCTTTGCTGAATGAATTTTCTGCCTTCATTAGTGCTGTGTATCTATCTCTGACAATGTAACAAACAGAATAGATGGAAATAAAGAAGGGCCCAATCCCTGGAAAAATACCAATTCAAATGCATAAAAGAAGACCAAAATTTGTCTTGTCTGTATGTAGTGACTGTCTTTGAGATACATGAAATTCCTCTGATTCCTTTTACGGCATGCTTTAATGGGGCAAAATTACACACTGCCTGTCCTTGGCAGCAAAGAGCAAGCAGATGAAAGTTGTATTTGGTTTATAATGAAGGTATTGCTCTGACACTGAAAGCTCTTAGAAGACAGAATCTCAATTAACATCCTGAACCTCTGCCATTTTAATTGACCACTAACCTTTCCATTTTAAACAGAAGTTTATTTTTCCCTAGAGCCACGCTTTCTGTTTATCATTTTCCCTGTGCTGTATTGTAATGTAATTGATATTATGAAAATATTTCCATCACTGGGTTGTCATTCTCTGGCTCCAAGGCACACATATGTAGTTATTGTGCATCTGCACAAAGGTTTCAAGTTTGAAATGTATAGATGTGTGTAGCTATATATAAATATACATATATTTGATGGTGCCACATTACTACTTTAAATCGTGATGTTCTTTTCTATAATTTGGAATATGTATATCCCTTCATATCCTTGAATGTGGTCATCTGATGATTAAATACATTTTAATCATTTAAAATTAGGGCTGGATATAGCTCATGGTAGAACATTTGCCTAGCATGTGTGAGATCTAGGTTCAACCTCCAGCTTTGCAAGAAAAGATAAACAGCAAGCCTCAGGGAAAACCCTGTGTGCTCACACATTTATTCACACACAGGTACACATAAATGAAGAATGTGGTATTTTTAGACAACTGGCAAAAGCATTTACAGTCACGTGACTGTGATCCCTTTCTGAACTGTCGCTGCAGGGCTCTAAGTGTTTCTCTCAGCGGGGCAGCCCTTACTGGAAACACCTGAAACTGTTCTTGTGGGGACCTTCCTTTGGTAGCAGGTCTTCTCTATACTAACCAGTGACAACTCTTGGCAACACTTGGCCCTTTGAGAGTTGACTGAATATCTCAAAACTGCCACAGGCATTTGGATTAAGAAGTGAAAAGAGTAGCTGGTGGAAACACAGTGTAAGAGACGACTCTGTGTGACTCTTCTATAGTGAGGCTTTATCGCTTTCCGTGGCTCTTGACCTGTGTCTAAAGTCGGGTCTAAATAAGGCATTTGCAGCAGACTTTAAACAAATGCTTATGAAATCTCTTTTCTTAATTGCCTCCTTTGGCTATGCAAAATAACATATAATTAGGAGCAACATTCTCACTTTGTACCAATAATGAAATGTAATAATTCTTGACAAGTGGTAGTGGCTGGAAGGTATGATGCATATACCTTATTTGTGTACATATAGGCATGCATGAAAACCTGAACAATGTATATGTAACATTTTAATATACAAACATGTTCATATATGCATGTATATGTCTCTGAGATTGTGGATCTAATAATTTATTTACCTTGTTTGTGAGTTGAACATGTGTCTTTTACATCAGTATTTTTTTTTTGAGGTTTAAATGGTAAAGCATAGGGCATTTGCTTTAAAGCTCTTAAGGAAGCTACGTGCCTTTAATATGCATTCATTAGCTTTTCTACTACTGTTCATTCCTTCCTCTGACAAAATTTGGGGGAATATTCTGACCTTTTCCAATGATTTTGTTAATTTAATAAATGGTAAGTGGTACATAATCAAAACCAGGATAACAGAGCGTTACCACCAAGTGTGCCCATCCTAAAACAGAAAGGCCAAGAATTTCAGGGTTTCACAATCACCTTAAGACCAGGAAACAGTTTCCCTGCTCCCGATGAATTCTAAGACAATATCTCAACCTGAAACGAAATGCTTTTGTAACCCATTCACCACTCAGACTTCCGTAGCAATGACCCAAGACAAACAAAGAACACTGGCAGAGCCAGTCTGTGTACGCTTTTCAAACACTGTTTCATTTCTGACTCCCAGAGAGCCCAGCTGCAAACAGAAGATGCTGCAACACTGATTGTGTTGACTTTGAACTGAGTGTGTGACTGCTGAGAGGTTACAGTGCCCAGGAGCCTTCTGCTTCTGTGTGTCACCCCAGTGCCATTACCACCACCACCACACATACACAAATTCAAAGCGAGCTGGCTCACTCCCACTTGATTCTGCTTAGTGCCAACATTGTGTGAACATGAAGGCAGAAGCCAGTCTCAATTGCATTTTCTCACATAGGGGCCATAATAGCTATGGAAGAAAAAAAAATAGCCTTCAACCACTCTTTAACAGGCCACAGAGAAAAGCTGTTTTCTAAGGAGTATATTGTTTCACTGTACACTGCGTTTTGTTTTTGTTTTCAGATGGGAGATGTGCTTCAGGGGCTACTTTGGGGAAAATGGCCCAGAACCAGAACCTGTCATTAGGTGGAAATACTCCTTGGCTAAAGCAGTGCTTTTACACCATAGCCTGCATTTACCACCCAAGGACCATATCAGCTTCTTGTAGAGAAGGGTTTTTACCACTGATTTTTGACTTTAGACCTTTGTGCCTACTAGTGAGAGAAGTTCCTGCCTGAGCCCAGCTGTACTTGAGCCCCAAGGGGAGTGGAAACTTATTTTATATTTTCTGGAATTATGGCTAAGATTGTTGAAATATTTGCATGATGTCAATAGGAAGGGGCATTCTAAGTTTCAATGACCCGGTTCCTGTGTTAAAATGTAACTGTGAATTACTGTATGATGGGACATTTAATACAGAAAGCCGTCAACTCACTCTGGTGTCCAGGTGTTAAGACTAAGAAAATTTGGTTGTTTTGCATGAAGACACAGAAAGAATTGAAGCAGTCTACAAATGGCCTAGGAAAGAGGAATAAGGTCTCAGAAGCAGAGATATTGAAATTAAAAAAAGAAAGAAAATGAAAACAAACAAACAAGAGACAAATAAGACAAAAGTAAAAAAGGCAAAAGTAAACAAAATGAAATAAAAACACCCTTCAAAAAAAAAAAACAGAAAACAAAGTAAACCATAAGAACATAATGGAATTTATTTTGTGTTGGTCAGCTACCATTTGTAACTATGAATGTTTGCCCGTGTGAATACTATATGCATGTGTAGCATACATGAAGACCAGAAGAGAGTTTTGGATCTCTAGGACTGGAGTTACATAGGGTAGTGAGCCACTGTGTTGGTGCTGGATACTGGATTTGGGTCCTCTAAAAAATCTACAGGTGTTCTTATCCACTCAGCCACTTCTCTAACCGCAAGATGTCAGAAGTATGAGAGCACGAGAAGCGGCAACCTCAGGTGAGAAGAGAGACATTCGGATACACTGCAGTCAAGAATCAGAGTTCGGGATGGTTTGGGGAATAGAAGATCTGCTTGATAGTACATGATTAACCATTTGGTATTAGCTTTCGTGAGTACCTGTTTGGCATAGATGCTCTAATTACCTTACATTCTGCTTAGACAAATGCCGTGTCAGAGGACTATTCTTTGAAATTCAAAGCTGAAAGAATTCTGTTTGATGGTTTGAAAAGAGGACAACTTCAAGAAGCTGGGTGATGGAATGTAAAGAGTTGAACATTTGAGTGGTAAAGAAAAGGGGGAATAAAAGAAGCAAACAACCTTGAAAGAACTCTGGAAAACATGGGATATCATGAGGAGCATTTGGTGGTACATTAGTATCCGGACAGTTGATTAATAGTTAACTATTATCATTTTGTGCGCACCTAAATCTCAGATCCTTGAAGTTGTTCAAGAGACTTTTGCAATGATGGTTAACACAGCAATCATATTTCATTTTTCTTCAGTAATTCCATGGATTAGCCTGACTTTTCCATAGGTGAGCCTTCAGAGGTTAAACATAAAACCCACATTCTTTAAGACACTGCCTAAGCTTTTGATCCTTTCCCTGTCCGTACTTGATTATCCTAAAACTCTTTCAACCACACATGACACTAGAGAGAAAGAGAAACAGACAGAGACAGAGAGACAGAGAGAGAGAATTAGAAACTCTGCAAAATTGACCTGGAAAAATAAAACCAATCATATGGGCAGTGACAGCATAGAAGAGAAAAAGCCAAAAAAACAGTACTGTAAAAAAAGGGAAAATTGGGGGGGGGGGTGATGTAGTTCCCAGAACCCCTGTACTAGTGAGAAATTAGTATTCTTAACAAAATGCTAAGTGATTTTTCTGCTGAACTCTAATAGGATTAAGCTGTATTCTGGGACCTCACTCAATAAGCTGCCAGTTGGCTGTCAGTCAGGAATCTAGTGACCTTTAAGAGATTTTCTTTTCTTTCTGTATCTAACAAGATTATCCACATTTAATAGATAATCTAACAAGGTTACTCATTCCTTCTCTCCCTTAAAAAATACCTACCAAGAGTCAATCTTTGAATTTTCCCATTAAGGGGCTTTATTAAAATCTCTCATGCAAGACTGTAATAAAACTTCAGCCCTTGAGTATAACTACATGGTCTGATTTATTTTTTATTCAATAAATGTTCACCGGAGCACACTGTGGATATCTCAAAACAACCAAATGAAAGCTAGAGCCGAGATACTGCTAGCAAGTAGAAGTGCAAAATATGCACGCAAAGGACATAGGTAATATGGGGCCATAACTTAGAATCCACTGTTTAAATGTGACATATTTTGTCAAGGCCCGATATGGAAAATGCTGAGTATATCGGGTTAGCTATCATTTGGAATGTTACTATTATAAATTGAGAAATAATATCATTTGCATTTATTTGGGAGACTCTTCAAGGTGGGATTTACAATAACTATATAGATTGCATATTGAAATAAAAAGCTTTGAAAATAAAAGAGTATATAAATTATACCATATTATAAAATCGAATTTACTTTAGAAGAATAATGATGTTCCAAAAAAGAAAGCAATTACATATGTGTGTCTCAGTGGATATCCAAGCAGTTCTAGATGGTGGTGTGTTCTCTTTAACCTCGCTTTGTATGTTTGTTGACTGTTTCCTTTCAGTCTAATAAGGCTTTGTACAAAAAATAATGGAATACTGTTCCCAACTTGGTTGGAGAAAGTGGCAAATAATATTTTCACTAGATAGAAAAGTAAGGAATACATTTCTAGAACTCAAACACTGAACTAATATGGTGGTGCATTGTTCAAGCAATGTCATTCATTTTGCAATGTCTACTGAGCATTCTGTTATATTCTGTAAATATGGTGACACAAAGTACCTGTGTGTTTGCATCATTTAACCGCAGACATTGAGTGACATGTTTCAAACTTTTAAGTCCAAGTACAGAATACATCAAAGAATTATGCTTATATAGAACATACATACATATATATATGTAACCCTAACAACCACTGATAAATAATCAGGGGTCAGAGCTAAACTAGAGAGTTTTTAGTGTCTATATTTTTGTGGACTGTAACATGAACTTGGAAGATGAGCATATAATTTATGTCTACGTAAGAATCATTCTGCAGTGGCTGGGACTCACTGGTATAAAAGATAAATGCTGTGCTTCTGAAGAGAGAACATGATCTGCACCCCTCAATTTCCACTCAGACTGGCCTTTTCTAAAGTATCCAGTTGTAATCATTGGTAGAGATCAGTACTACGTCATTATAAGCATCAAGAGCCCTCCCTGGGATGGTCTTGGTAAAGCTTCAGGAAGGTCATTACAATGAGTTAATATACTCCTATATTAAATATTTTTGCACAAATAATACAATGAGGTGGCTCAGTGGTAAACATGCTTTTTATGTAGTCTTACAACCTGAGTTCAACACCCCGGGTCCATACTTTGGAAGTTTATGCCCAGATTGCTGGTACCACCAAAAGACCACCAAAGAGACAAAATTCCATACGTAAAAGCAAAACACTCTTCGTGTGAACATTGCATTGGCACCCAGAGTATCTCGAGCTCAGTTGGGTTTGGATTTTATCATAGCAGAAGTTGTGGTAAGGGATTTCTAAGGTTTAGGCAGGACACCTGATTGGCTGACCTTTGTCTTGGGGTGTCTTGGTGAAAGGGAGTATGTGCTGTGCTAAGTTACATCAGGTGATTCTATCTATAGTGATAGGAATGTTAGGTATTTCCTTTGGCACATTCCGTACTTTCCCCTTGAATGGTCCGTTCTGGGTGACCTCAGTTTGTGGTCTTTCCTGAAACCAGGTAATCGGAAATCCAAGGCCTCTATTGTGCTTTTCATGCCTGGGTCCTACATTCTCCACTTCACAAGTACCAATGACAAGACCCAATCATGTGTCCTGGGACCTAAGAACCATTAGCTAACAGATTTTTCTAGGGCAGTGGCCATCCTCTGCTACCAGGTCCTGTAGCTCTGATCTTTGAGGACAACCAAATCGTAATCCTGAATAACCTCTTTGGTTCAGCATAAGAAATCAAAGTCCCCCTCCTTCGTCAGCCCAAAGAGCAATCAGGATTCCCGGCCCTGTGGGAAGTCCAAGGACCACCCACCTCCATCCAGGTCTAGTAATAAATAAATTAAAAAAAAAAAAAGAAACCAAAGTGCCTTATTTTATAATAGAACTGTTTTAGTTAATAAATTTATTAACTGACAACTCTGGGCCTGTTTTAATGGTATATAAATGGGCATTATAAGTAACCATTTTGTCCCCTATGCCAGGGAGTTCCTCCTTGTCTCAGCATTTCAGCCTATTTTGGGCAACGAACATGGGATGATGTGTTCTTTTCTTTAACTATTTTTAGCTGTTGTTATCAGAACCCAAGAAGTCTGAAAGTCTAGTCAAGGTTAGGGAGGGAATTTGGGTAACAGAGCATTCATCAGAAGCACCTGGTTCACTGACTGTGCTGAAGAGCCAGGGAGCATTCACTGGGGCTGAAGTGGTCCACCTTAGCTTCCAGCATGTCCAGTGTTCACATTCATTTGCTGAAAGTCTTAGTAGGTGGGAAAAGAAAGAGTTCCAAAACCAGAAGAGAGGAAAACATTATCTTCAGGGATAGTCAGGTGGGGAAAACTTAGGCTGTACTTATCAGGAATTCTTTTGACCTATGAGAAGTAGATTCAGGTGTTTTGCTGAAGCCTATATGAATTTTTACTTCATAAAAGAACATAAAATTTTTAGATATATTAATGTTACCAATGTTACTGAACTCCACATAGCAGCAAAACCAGATAATAAGTGTTTGTAAAAGAGCAGGAGTGGACACTCATTTGAGTCCTGGTAAAAACTACAGACTGGGGTTAGAAACATGTATATTTTCTTCTGTCTAGAAAGCCAGGTATAGACTGGACAAAGATATCTTTAGGTCCATTAGCTTATCAGAGCTATACCATAGAAAAGGAAGAAATCTGAACCTCTTGTTTTTTATCTAATCTCTTACCAAAGACATCAGCCGTCATTACTAAGAAAAGTCATTTTTAATCATATATTTTAGTGGAACGTTACATCTAAAACCTGTTTATCTTTTAATATGAAGCTTGTTAGCAAGGCAAATCTATCTACCTTTTTTTTTTTTCAATGGGAGACCTAGTAGCTCTAGAAAAAGCAACTCTTTATATTTACATATGAAATGAGCTAACAAGCTGGCTGCAGTCTGGGGAAAGAACCTAGTTGCCTACTGCTAAGCTGACAAAGATCAAACTAGCACAGCCATCAACACTATCGGATATCTGAGAAGGATAAATTATACCTGACTGTAGACCAAGCAGTTCCCGAATTTACTAAAAATGACAGGGACCAACCGGTCCATACTCAGCCATACCCAAGTCTTCTTCATCAGGCCTATAAGGTGAGAGCAATTTTTGTGGAGGAACATGCATAAGACCAACCTTATTTTGTTTAGGCAAAAGGTGTGTTTCTGTTCCCCAGCGTCTTATTTGTCCAGAGTCTGGACTGGGTTCTGATGGCAGGTATTGCATTGGGGCATCCTGCCCAGTGAGCAGCATTTTCAAATCCAGGTGTGGGCATTGTGGTGCCCTGTAATCTTCTTTGGAGATTTTAGGTCACTGCCAGGATCTGGGAATCTCTGTATAATATAATAAGCTTTTAAATCAACATTTTAAATATCATATTCTGTAGATCTCTGAAGTACTTGAGGGATGCCCAGCTATATCTGAATAAACAACTTTATTTCTAGTTACTTATTTTAAGAATATACAGGGGAGTAAGTAAGTTTTATCCCTATAGTTAATAATATCAGTGGTACTTAGCATGACTATAACTAACTAACTAGATCATTTATAAGGATGGCTATTAACGTGTATTCCTTAATATTTAACAATAGGTAAGCATCTTTCATAAGACTAGGACTTCACATTACATATTTAGCCCTAAAAATAATGATCTTGAGTTGAAGCTCTTTTAGTACCAATATAAAAACATTTATATGATTTAGTTTATCCAAATTGCTCAAACTTAACAAAGTTAGAAAACACAAGAAGGCTAGACATACATTTTTAGGCCTGAATAGACCTTGAATAAGGAGAGATATTCTCTAAGCCATTGATTCCCAACTTTTCCAATGCTTTAACTTTTTAATATAGTTCCCCATGTTGTGGTGACTTCCCATCACAAAAAAAATTTCCCATTGCTATTTTACAACTGCAGTTTTGCCATTATTATGAATTTTAATAAAGCATCCTATATGCAGTTAGTCCTAGGCTACTCCTGTAAAAGGGTTTTTATTTTAACCCCAAAGGGTTGAGATTCAATGGGCTGAGAAGCTGCTCCCAGCCATTTGCCAGACTGCTTAGGTTATTGTCTTGCTGCGTCACAAGAAATGAGCATCCCACTTTTTTGATTATTATTTGGTGCTTATGGCTATGACTCTAATTTTTAGTCTTTTATTTTAAGTCCAATACTAACAATATAAAACATTTTATAAGCTTAAAAGTGTCTCAATTTAAATATTTAAAAAACTGTTTTTAAAATTTTAAATCTCTCAAATATCTTTCTGCAATATCAAAAATTAAGTAATTTTTTATTTTAAGAGGGAAAAAACATGGCATAATCACAATCATATAAGGCAAAACCAAGCTCCAATAATGCAAACAATCTAAAGTTCATTATCTGCTATTTATTTATAATATTTTTGTTTTTGAAGAGGTTTGACTCACCTTTTTGACTCCACCCTCAAGAGTGTATACATATCCTGCCTTTTAGAGCTCAGCCTGCTCCACTTTACTGTGGCTGGTGCTTCTGGTGATGATCACCTGGCACTGGTGTTTCTAAAACTGGTAAGTTCCACCATTGCAGCTGAACTCCCTTTGGAACCTTAGCCCTGCCATACATTTGCAAACCTCAGCTGTTCCCTATGATCCCTTTACACCTTTAAAACCATTATCACCTGACTGACTCTTAAATTATGAAGTTTAGCTGCCTGAGCAAGGTACATTTCTGTGTTCAAGAGCATTCAGGTATAGCATTAATATTTTAAATCCTGTTTTTTTATAAACCTTGTGTTTAGGACAGCATATAAATTATCATTTAAAAATGTATACTAACCCAAGCTGTCTTGCAGATTTCTGGTTGTCTCCTCATTAGGGCCATTTCATTTGGTCACCTCTAATTTAGATAGAGATAAAATGCTGTGACATCCATTTTTTCTAACTCCAACAAAATGGCAACCAGCCATGTGACTGACTAAAAAATGGTGGCAATCCAAATTGGAATTTTGCCACATGGTTTCTTTAAAATTACTCGTGCATAGATTTTCAATTATCAATTTTTAGTGTTACCAGTTTTAAATTTTTAACTAGTTTTTGAGTTTAACAGATTGTTAACCGTATCTAACAAAATAAATATAAATTTTAATGTAGAAAATGTCCATATAAGCCAAGTCTAAATTTTTTGGCTGTTCTGTTTTGTTTTCTTCTCTCTGTCACTGTGTCAGGGAGTCAGACTGACAAAGCAACACAGAAGCAACTTTTAAATGAGCATGTTTGAGTCTAGTGAAGGTAGAGTCATAACCCAACTCTAGAACCAGCTGTTTAATAAAGAACAGCATAAAACAGTTTTAACATTATCTACAACAAAAAGTCATCTGAACTCCAGCTAGCCTGAATCCAGTGACCAGAGCACTGGACTGAGCTCCCAAAGTCCAAATGAGGAGCAAAAGGAGGGAGAACATGAGCAAGGAAGTCAGGACCGTGAGGGGTGCCAGACAGTAAGGAAAGAAATGACTCTTACAGGTTGTCCTTTACTCTCCTTACAGAACATTCACAAAAGACAAAAGCAAAAAGAAGTAAGAGGAATATATGTTTTTAAGGTTTTAGTGTGTGTGTGTGTGTGTGTGTGTGTGTGTGTGTGTATGTGTGTGTACAGGTGCCTTTTGAAGCCAGTAAAGGAATTCAAACATCCTATAAGTGAGTTACAGGAAGTTATGAGCTACAAGATATGGTGCTGGGAAAAGCACTTGGGTCTTTGGGAAAAGCAACAAGAATTCTAGAAGTACTAGGTATTATATCTTAAACACATTTCCCCCTCTACACCTCCAATTTTCTTCAAGTGAAATAGCATTGACTGGTGTTCCTGCATCTAGTTATATGAAAGATAAAGCAGACACATTAAGCTTGATCATATTTGGTAATATCTATGAAATTTGTAGACATTTCTGAGGTTAGTTATTGCTAGGCATCCCAGTAGCAAATTTTGGGAGTATTAAAGACCCAGAATAGTAGGTCTAGTGTCTGATCATCTAACATATCCTGTGAAGCAATAGAGGAAAAAAAAGTTTGAAATTCAAGATAGCTGCATCTAATGACTGTAATGCCAGTTTAGCCTTGGTTATTTTATGCTGTACATGGAAAAAAATCAATTTCTCTAAAAACCTACTCAAAACAGAAGTATATTCTTTCAGAGATATTTCTCAGGTGGCAGTGACCATGGGGAAGCAGAGGTCTCAAAGGAGCCTCTCAGAGGCTGTCCTGCATGTCTTGTGGAACTGGACCACAACAATGCCTCTTAGCTCTGTCTCAAAAATGTCTAAATACAAAAGAAAGATTAGAAGCTGCTTCTCCCAATAACTGAGCAAAGCACAAGATACACTTCCTCCATGTGTTTCCTAGGGTAGAAAGTGCTCCACAAATAAGCAGTACCCAATCCAAGGAAACCATAGTTGAAGCATAGTTGAAATCAAAGGCAGAGCCTCTGTATACTCAGAGAGGAAGAAAGACTCCAGGAAGTCTCATATCATAGGTTTTTCTAATGGTAAATAGCAAAACTGCTCTCCACTATGGTGGCCTTTCCCCTAGGGTCTATTAGAAACATGTTAAGAAGTTGTCTGAGTTATTATCCTATTGTTGTGAAGAGATACCATAACTATGGCAAATTATAAAGAAAGGCATTTTATTAAAGGGACTTGTGTATAGTTACTTCCAGAAGATTAGGCTATTTTCATTATGACAAAGAACATGAGGACACAGAGGCAGCATGGTGTTGGAGAAGCAAATGAGAGCTCCACAGGTAGAGAAAGAGAGATAGGGAGGGCAGAGCTAGCAAGGACTTTTGGAACCTCAAATGCCACTCCCAAAGACAGACCTCCTCCAACAAGGACTTATCTATTCAAACAATGTCATACCTCCCAATCATTCTAAACAGTTTATCAAATGGGAGCCAAGCATCCAAATATCTGAGCCTATGGAGTCCATTATTATTCAAATCACCACAACCAGAGACAGAGACAGAGAGAGAGAGAGAGAGACAGAGAGAGAAAGAGAGAGAGAGAGAGAGAGAGAGAGAGAGAGAGAGAGAGAGAGAGAGAGAGAGAGAGAGAGAGAGAGGCCTACATCAGATTCTGGTCTATAACTGGATTGGGAGTCTGAAAAATTATTGTATTAGTCTACCTGAAATTATGCAGATGCTAAATCAGAGTGGATTATTAAAGGAAAGTAAGGGGATGAGAAGATTGGTTGTTACTTAATAGTATTTACTGCTTGTGAAATCTTCCTAAAATTTCAAACACAAATCAGAAAAACAAAAAAGCCCCCACCATTCCAGAAAGTAAGTTTGCTAGAATCAGCTAAGAAAGAATAACTGGCTTTCATTTTTACTTTTTTATTTAAAAATTTTTAAGAGTTTTATACATGCATATTGTATTCACATCATTTCCATTTCTGTATCTTCCCATCAACTTCTCCAATGACCTACACTCCCTCATGATGTCTTCTTCTCCAATTATTATTGTGACACATATATGTGATACACATGTACAAATAAACATGACCAGTTGAATTCATTTTAGTATTGTTCATATGATTGCATGTTTAAGGATAAATACTTATGAGTAAATAACTTATCACAGGTTATTGACTGAAGAACACTGATTTTTTTTCTCTCAGTAACAATTAATTGCTTTTAGCTCTTACTGGGTTTGGCGATGCTTTTGAGTATCATCTCCCTACCCTGTCTACATTGATGTATCAACTGATATTGTAATCATACCAGGTTTCTTTTAGGTAATCAAGCTGTTGAGATATAATGATTGCATCTCCCTGTCATATATAGAAGACAATATCTCAAAGGAAATGTTCCAGTCCTTTGGTACATTCTTTATTTCTGCTTCATTTTCCATGATATTCTCTGAGCCTTGAGTGTAAAGGTTGTATTGTAGATGTATCAATTTGTGTTGTCCACTTCATGGTCTATTGTTCTCTACATTTTAACCTCTAATGAATTGTGGATTTCTATAATATCTCCATTTCATAGAGAGACTAAGAGATTCTTTGATGACGAGTGAGAGCTATACCTATCATAAACACAGTTTTAGAATGGTATTAGAAATTATATCGGTTTAGAAATGCAGAAGTATGCACTCTTCATTAATCTAAGGGAGATGTAAAGGCTTTGAACTAAAAGGATCAGCATCCTAAGAGCTCTTCAAAGAAGCAATAATGACACTTGCATCTAGGTAGTAATCAACAGTTGTTTAAATGAACATAATGCTTATCCAATAGGAGGGGATTTGTGCCTGATATTATAAAACAATTCTCCAAGTCTGATGGTGTCAACTATAGTTTTCTAGCTCACTTTTGAAAATTAAATCAGCTCCTCATATGGCAGGTATAAAAAAATCTTTGGTTACACATGGTCTTTTCTACCCATGTGGTACACTGCTTCAGTTGTTTTTGTTTTTGCTGTTGTTGCTTTTGTATATTGAAAAACAGTTCTACTGTTACATACACAGTTCTCATGTAACACATCTTAATAAGTGAATAAATGCTTCTGATGTGTGCATGATCAATATGAAAAATATTAAAATGAGAAACAAAAACACTGCTTGACCCTAGAAAACATTCAGAGTATGTACTCAGAAGATAAGAGTTTCTTAGACATCATCAGCTCCAGGGAACTGACAACTCTAGAGTTTAAAAGATGTAAGAATGTGATTTTTCTTGTATGTTCAACACTTCTGAGTGGATATTTAACAACCTAGATAATGAGTAAGGTCTTATTATATCATCAAAACTAATGAGAAATTTCAACATTTGGCTGAGTCATTAGAAATTTTTTCAAAGTTATTGGGCATATTGATTTCCCAGCAGGTTAGTATCCATCTAAAGCAAACTTCACCATGGGAGTTGGAAACATGGGAAATTTGCAGCTCAGATGGAAAGCTAACCCATCAGGGGTCTTATTTATCTCTCCGTGTCCACACCCTGCTTCATCCCAGCTTCTGAATCTACATCCCTGCTGCTTATTCCTTGGTCCTTTCTATTTTCCTAGAAGGCCTCCTAGTGCTCTCTGCAGTCAGGAAGCTAGCAGGATATCCAACAGAGAGGTTTAAGAATGCATACAACTTCATGGCCCACTTACTTAAAACTGTATTTGACTAAAATAAAATCAGAGCGCAGAAGCTAATCTCTTTCTCTGTCTCTGTCTCTCTCTGTCTCTCCTCTCTGTCTCTCTCTCTGTCTCTCTCTCTCTCTGTCTCTCTCTCTGTCTCTCTCTCTCTCTCTCTCTCTCTCTCTCTCTCTCTCTCTCTCTTCCTGTCTCTCTTTTTCTTTCTTCTTCTCTGCCTCTTTTTTCCTTGAATAAATAAATATATTATATTTCCCTTTATCTAACTCATGCTCCCTGCATGAAATAATTTCGTCTTTTAAAATCCATGTGAAATCATCCCACCTATGCAAAATCATACTCAGTAACCCTGTCATAGCTGTATCTAATCATATAATATAGGCACTCTTTTAATGTATTGAGAAAGATAAAAATATATAGCAATGCTTAAGCAAATATTGAGGCCAATTGTCATATTGAAAGCTGAACATACCTTAAAATTATTTAATAATTTTATGTTTACAATAATATTTAAAATATATAAAAATCTCTTAACATACTAATAGTAGTTAAGAAGTTAAGAAGTTTGGTCAATTTTTATTCATTTTAAACAAAGAAATTTAACATTCTTCCCTCACCTACAAGACTTACCTGTTCAACACATTAGCCACAGCAATATCTGTAGGTACTAACTATATGTGAGGAAAGATGTAGCCTGAAGACCAGTCTACAAGAAAGCCGATGAACACAGATTTCCAAACCAGTGCAATCAAGCTTTATTGGATGCAATCATTGCTTGCTTGAAATATCAGTAGCAAATAAAATAATGGTTCTCATGGGCTGAGCTGTGCACCTCAAAAACTCATATGTGTGAAGTCAAACTCAGTATTCCAGAAAGATTTGAGGAAAAAACTTTCAAGAAGTAATTAAGTGGGGTCGGCAATGGTGGCACATGCCTTTAACCCCAATACTTGGGAGGCAGAGACAGGCCTCTGTCAGTGAGTTTGAGGCCACCCTGGTCTACAGAGTGAGTTCCAGGACAGTCAGGGCTATTACACAGAGAAATTTTGTCTCAAAAAAACAAAAAACAAAACAAAACAAAAAAAAAAAAAACAAGCAAAGAAGAAAGAAGCAATTAATTTAAAATGAAGTCTTCTAAGTGAGATCAATTTCATTGTAAGTTTCTCATTATAATATGCAATCATAATTCATATATCTACATATGCAAATAATATGTATTATTATTCACATATTTACCAAGTAAAGATCATGGAAGAAGATGGCCATACACAAGTCAAGGAGGCCTTAAAATAACCATCTATATGGGATTACAGTCTCCAAAGCCAAGAGGATGTAAATACACATTATTTCAGCTTCTAAGTCCCTAGCACTATGTGACAGCTGCTATTATAAACAACAAACAAGGCAAGGGTCTGTGATAGTAGTCTAGAAATTTTACTCTGAGATTATAAAGCACAGAATAGACAGAAAGGCAGGATCCTAAAACATGGACATGTACACATTCCCAGTATCTGTTGCTGGAGAGCAGAGCAAAACCAGAATGCTAACTGGTGTAGATTTCATCTTACGAGGCAGGGATTGGTTGGTTAACAAGAGAAAGAGTTCTTTGGTGTGGACTACATATTAGCAGAATTGTTTCACCTTCTCTACTCCCCCACGGCATCTTAATTATTCTGTGATTTGTGACTTATTGCCATTCTCACCCGCAGTGGAGAAAGCCACATGCCAAATGCAGGAATAAGCCACCTTTGCAACAGGGCATTAATTAATTGGCAGGGAGTCTGAAAGGGTGTTAGAGAGGATTGATCACAACAGATGGAGACAAAGTCGCTTGTAGAGGAGAACATCTGGAATTGTCTATGCTGCTTCTCCATGCTTTCAAATTCAAAGCAGAATTAACACAACTTATCATCAGAAGCAATCAGCAGCCACATGAGTGGAGCACTCTATCCTATGTAGGAATGCAGTCATTAAATAAAAGAAGTCATGTACTTAACTCCGTGGGATGGATGACTGGATGGGTTAATAGATCTCAGTTGTGATGAACAGTGTTTGCTACGTACTCTTGACTTTTTCATTTTGCAAAGCAAATTTTGTTTACCAGGAGGAAGATATCTAAAGCAAATCATAAACTACAAAGATTTAAATAGTGATAGCTCTCTGGGTTATAGATGCATACTGCATTGATTCAGATCCTATCTCTACTACGTTTTGGTTACATAATCTATGGACTGTCAAAGGCATCTTTCTGCCTTAGTTTACTTTTACTAAAATAATTGAGAGAATAATGACCACAACAATAGTTTATGGCATCTGCATACAATGTATTTTAAAACTATTACATCGTTTAATCTCTCAAAATAACCTTATTATCCTGGAACTGAGGCAAAAATTAGCAAATAGGCCAAGTCACCAAGGTTCCAGGTTATAAAACTGAAAACAAACCCTTGTAACTTTTCTACAGTCTGTGCTTGGCTGACAGTCTGATAGCCTGATGTAGTTTGTTTTTCTATTATTATTGTTGTTATCAATTATTTTGTAGGAACTTTTTTGATACAACTGGTTGATCTAAAACTCATCTCTTATTACTGTTCTACTTCATTCTAAGCTTTAAGCAGATAGTTCCTTAAACCCTAAACTAAATCTTCACTCTCATATTTCTCGCCAAGATACTGATTGGCACGTTTCCTCTCAATCCCTCAGTTCCCTCCAGAGTAAAATCCAGTTGCTAATGTATACCTGGGTTCTGGTATCTGAACAGAGTTATGTTTGCTCAGAACCTTGATTTTATCTTTTCACACAGGCTTCTTCAAATAGGCTTGAGTCACTCTTTATTTTGCAACTACATCTTCACCATTGACACAGTGGGGTGCTCTCAGCACATATATTTTCCAGATAACTTAAGGAGGCCTAGGACTCATCAATGGAAGGAAAGTATATGATTGACAAAGTGAGCTATAGAGCAGGAAATACTTATTTTGAACTGTGATATTAGTATGTATGACCTGTGTGACTTCAGATGATGTGGTTGACTTCTGTTGGACTTAAATAAACCCTGTTCCCTTATAGACTTTTCTGAAAGATTAGGAAGAAATGCATGTATAGATCTCATCAAAGGTTGTAGTATATAAAAATATGATTTTGTCATTGTGTTACTTTGTCATTATATATGTTAATATGTTGTTATTATTATTTTGACTTTAATTTTTCATAAGTAATTATAACCTAGAGTGGAAGACATAATAGACACCTTAGAAAAAAATTGCCAAGAACACATAATCAGATTTTCTTCTCTAAACTTCTAAAGGATTGTCATTTCTTTTATTTTTGTGGGGAATTGCACATGTTAAACATTTTATGGAGGCTGGAGAACATCTTGTGGGACTTAGTCCTCTCCTTCCAACATGTGGATGCTGGGGTTTGAACTCAGGTCATCTGTCAAGTTTCTTTCCCTGCTAAGGCATCTCAACAGACCAAAGTTCTTAAAATGGATCTTATGAATTGACATCTCATTATCTCTGTAGCTTGTGGCCATCTACTTTCAGCCTCATACTTTGTACTTCAGCAATGATGAATTATTTTTCTCAGGTCTTTACACATCATGTAATCCTGATAACACCATTTACCAATTTTTCTAAGGGAAAACTGACTAAAGCTTCTGAGACCTTCTACAATAAAGATCTCGCAAAGTCTCTCTCTCCAGCATCATCTTCCATTTAAGAAAGGTAGATACTTGTGTCATCTGTGGCCTTCAAAGCTCATGTAGTCACTGTTACATTTGCAAAACAGTGCCCTTTGTTCCTGAATGCCTTTAAAGCATTTGAATATTAACTGTTGGGTTACTAAAGTAAAATTCCAAAGGCATCTAACTTATAAAGAAAAGTTCAGTTAAGCTTAGAATTTCAGAGATTCTAAATGTAAGGTTGATTGTCCCCTTTGGCTTGCCATCCAGTGACAGTAGTGGATGATGTTTAGGCAGAATGACGTGTAGAAGAAAATTGATGCAGAATCAGGTAGAGAAATAAAAAACAGCACATAAATTCCATGAGAATTCAAATGGAACCTGAACAACTGTCAAATGGCACAGGTAAATTTTTCTCAAGCACACCCCCAGTTTTCTAGGAACTTTCCACTGAGGATCACTCCTAAAAAGTTATACCACCTCCCCAAAACAACATGCCTAGGCTAGGCTTTCAACATACAACCATTTGGAGCTATATCAACATGCCAACCACAACAGCTTGCATGTAGTGTGAACTCCAGAAAGATCAGTAAGGAGTGATTTTAAGTCCAAGAGTTTGGCAGTCCAATCACTCAAACAATACAAGCTTTATCCTCCAGGCCACACTCTATTATTACCAGCAGGAATATTTGCGACCTTCTTTGCCGAAAAGTTGACTTTATTTTCAGCTAGTTCATGGTCCAGGTCAGGGCAGAGAAGGATGCTGTTTCCTTAGCTCTTTCAAACAAATCTGATGTGTGAGTTACGGACTTTGAAAAATGAACAAGACTAAATTATTCATGGAATGACTGTTATAGGCATGGTTTGAATGGTTACCTGTCTTCCTAAGCATAGGCCATGTGATTTTTTTTGTAATCTTGGAGATTTGTAGCCTGCATCATACAGCACAGCTAAGTTTTCAGTTGCTGTTAGTATCTTGAATGTGTGGCTTATGGTATGCTTATGATACAACTAAAAGTTGGCAGTACAGATGGTTATAGAGCAATGGCAATTTCAGAGAAACATGTCTGACAAAAAGTGCATTAGCTTCTGGAATTCCACCACTGTATGGGCTCCTAGCATCCAGGTTACCGCAGCCCAGCATTGGTCTGTGTTGTGGTTCTGAAATTCATATTAGGAACCATCCCAGTGGACACTGGCTTCAGAGAGTACATCAAAAAAAAAATCAATAGTGCCAGGATTGTAACTATATGAAGATGGCACCAAGATAGACATTTTGTCATCTCTGGCTCAGGATCATACAGCTTAACGGGGTAGAAATATGAATATTGGAAGGAACACAAGAAAGCTATTTTTGGAAGAGGCTGAACCAAATGCTCCCAGGTTATCAATAGTGCAGCCAAGGAAGGGAGACTCAAAACTAGAGCCAATGCTGTTTTTTCTACATCTACCATCAACAATACTGCCTGTTGTGATGTTTTTTATTTGTTATCCTTTGAGGTATGCTGAAGAAGGGAATCTCTCTGCAATACTTAAATATTTTTAAAACCAAGTGTTCATTGAAAAACCAAACAATAAAAAATAGAAAATGGGTGGGTGGGCAATGGTTGCAAATATTTTTAATGCCAGCACTCTGGAAGCAGAGGCAGGTAGATCTCTGTGAGTTTGAGGCCAGCCTGGCCTACAGAGAGAGTTCCAGGACAGGTTCCAAAGCTACACAGAGAAACCCTGTCTTGATAAACCAAAAAAAAAAAAAAAAAGTTCATAAAAATTCTAGGGATAAATGAATAAGGAAGAACTTGAGTGTCTCCATACTGAAAAAAAAAATACTGTTTTCTAAGAAAATAGTATACATTACAGGTGTCTCGGTAGAATTCTCATCCAGTTACATCCTTAGACAATGTTTGATACTACAGACTGAATAAATTACACAGAAAATAGGATCAGTTTGTTTTAAAGTTCTGGTCCAAGGGAGAAGATCTCATCTTGTGATGTTCTTCTTGCTCCCAGAGGTAGAGATAGTGGGGAGCATCCAAGCCGAATTGGGTTTTTTGTTTGTATGTTTTGATATATTATTTTATTTTATGTGTATGGATATTTTGCCAAAATGTGTGTGTGGTTTTTTTTTTTTTGTGTGTGTATGTGTGTGTGTGTCTGGTGCTAATGGAGGCCAGAGAAGTTCATAGAATCTCCTGTAATCAGAGATGCTTGGAAATTACTGTGGGGGTACTTGGGAGTGAAGCCTGTACCCTACACAAGAATATCTTAACTACTGAGCCATCTTTTGAGTTCTCAAATTGGTTTTTATGGAAAACCCATTCTAAAGATAGTAAGTTAAGACATTATTTAGTTAACTGAATGAATTAGTTGATCTACCCATAATGGCAAAGACCTAGTAATAGCTATTTAAGATCCTGTATTCTTGTACTTCCTGTTAAGTCATTTCTCCCTTTCTTTGTTTGTTCTCCATTTGCATACACTCTTACTACCTTAGTGTTCTGTCCTAGCATTGACATAGAATTGGTGAAGTCAAGGATTGCAGACAAAGGAGCTTCAAGAAAGCACAGTTTTCCCCTCAAAGGACAATTTATGGTATTGTCAAATAATAGTGGCCATGGTCCGTGAATATAAGATTTGGATTGCTCCAAACTTCATGTCTAACAGGGTAACAATTTTATGAAGTGTTTTGTGTAATAGAATAAGGAAAATTATAATACTTGTCAAATACATTGGTAGAAACATTAAGTAAGCTGATTATAGTTAATGGGGAAATCTATGCTATAGACCTTCATGATCTTAACATCTTTGCTAGAGCATAACAGAAGCTTTTTACTTAGCAGTCACAAGCTAGTTATAAAATGCAAGAATGTTAGTTCACATACAAAGGTGAGATAAGACTAAATGGCTCATAATATGGCTAAAGTTGCCCAAGAAAATTTGACACTGGATTTGCAACATTTCAACCTCACCACATCATTGATAATTGACCAGCTAGTCAGTCAATCAGCCTTTGCAGTTGAAGATGATTTCTGGGAAATAACATTCACAATAAAATTTTGGAACTAATAAACAAAGCAAGCCCTTCTTTTTCATTTCTGTCACTTACATTTCATGTGATGAGGGGTCTGACGACTGCACTGAGACTGAATTCCAATCACAGTTTGAACACAAAGCTCCACATTGAAACCTTAGAACATGTTACTACCCAAATGTAGTAGGAGGCCGCCTGTTCATTCCCAGCACTACCCAGACAGTGAAATAATCACACAGAAACTATATCATTTGTAATACTGTTTGGCAATAATATATTTCTGGCTTACTCTTACTTCTAAAATTAATCCATTTCTATTAATCTGTGTATTACCACATGGCTGTGGCTTACTGGGTAAAGTTCCATTGGTGTCTGTCTCTGGCAGGGCTACATGGCTTCTCTCTAACTCTGTTTTCTTTCTCCCAGATTGACTGAGTTTTCTGTTGTTTCTAGTTCCTGCAGTCAACAAGTCCCAGAGAAATCACACAGAGGTCTACATTAATTATAAACTGATTGGCCCAGTAGCTCAGGCTTCTTATTAATTAATTTTTATAACTTATATAAGATATATAATAATCAGAGTTCATACTGATTGCATGGCCCAGGAAACCACCTTTTCAAAACCGCTCATTTTTTTAAGAGAAGCAGAACTCTCTTAAAGGAATCATGCCTCTGCTTGCTTCTAACAAACAGAGCCCACCTGAAAAAATACTGCTACCAAAATGTCTTGTGTCTAGAATTCGTTTTTAAGCTTTCTCATGTTTTACATAGATATAGTTGACCATGTTGGCACATCTGAATTTCCACCATGGTTTGAATACAAAGTACCACATTCAATCTTTAGAACATGTTACTACCCAAAGACCTAGTCTCAGGGTGGACTGGCAAGCTGAGATTCCAAATGCCATGTGTGAAAAACATGCACGCCTTGTTTTGCCCTAACAGACAGTATTCATAGTGAATTGTAGTGATGTAATGATATGGAGACATTTTCCCAACTGACTTAAACTCTGTCTTAGATATCAAAACTTGGCAAACTTACAGATCTACAGAGTGGTCCCAGACAATATAACTACAAGATAAGAATACTAAATTTCTGTAAATGGTTATGCTAGAAATAATTGCTTCTGAATATTTTGTTATTATACAAGTGTGTATGTGAATGTGAATGCAGGTGCCCACAGAGGGCAAAAGATGGTATCAGATCATCTGACTTCAGGTTACAGGCATCAGTAAGTCACACAATGGAGTTGCTGGGGGCAGAACTTCTGTGTTCTTAACTGCTGAGTCATTTTTCCAGCCTGAAGATATCTTTCTAAAGGATGGTGGTTATTTGTTTTATCCAATTCTGTGGAGTCAGTACCAATGATATGACCATTTTGTCTTCCATAATTCCTTTGGGTAGTTAAGTTCATGAGAAATATCACACAAACAATCTTGATCAACAGCAATTCTAAAGTCATAGAGAGCTGGGCAGTGGTGGTGCATGCCTTTAATCTCAGCACTTGGGAGGCAGAGATAGGTAGAACTCTGTGAGTTCCAAGTTGGGCTGGTCTACAAGAGCTAGTTCTAGGATAGGCTCAAAAGCTATGGAGAAACCTCATCTAGGGGAAAAAAAAAAGAAAGTCATAGAGGAAGAAGTAGATCATTTCTTAGGAAGAAGATCCAATCTTCCGAAGCCAAAGAATGTCTCCACCAACAAGTTTATGACCCTTCTTGCTGAGATGGTATGATCTTTAGATTTTTCCAGTTTCAATTTGAAAGCATAAGAAAACTTGATTTGGGAATATGATAGCATAGATATTTAATATATTTGAATATCAATTTGGAAAATAAATCTTTTTAGTATTTTTTTCTAGAAGTATCATTGTGTCAAAAGATCTAAATTCAAATATAAGCTATTCCATTATTGATATTTTGTTATTGGTGTATAATTTTGTCCTCACTGAAACTCAAACAGACGATATTATGGGATAATGTTTAGCAATGATTCTGAGATCAAAATATGGACTGCTAGAACAAATGGTGATTTAAGTTTTAGCTCTATGGCTGTTTTACAAAAACATCGTTTGAATCCATATGAGTGGTCTGAGTGGTTGCATGTTCAGATCTGCACATTCCTGCATTCTAAGAAAGCTTCCAGGAGCAGTGTTAGCCTGGGGAGGAATAGGTAGGCACCTGGGAAGAGGAAACCATTTGTTAAGCTTCTGCTCTGAAGTGAATGTAAGTTAGGAAAGCATGAGGCTAGGAGAATGCAATATGAATCAAGGGGAGAAACAGGAGAGAATTATCTCTCTTTTTGACTGATATCATCAATAAAACACTACCAGCTTTTCAGTTATATAACTTGTTACATCATGAATGAATCTTGGAGCTGATTGGCAGGCAAGTGAGAAGCTGTATAGAAAAGAATCAAAACCTTCTTATTCAGAGAGTTCTGAATTCCTTGTGTTTTTGGCTTACATTGTACACTTTTCTCTTTCTGGAGGCAGAGCCTAGAGTAGCTGTTGTGTGGATGGAAAAACATCTTTTTAATCTCTTTAGAAGTCTGAATTGTGAGTCAGGGCCCAAAGCAGGGAATATACCTGCCTGGTGAATACAGTATGTCCCTTGAATACATGTCGTCATCAGCAAAGATAGATTTCCTTGTATGTACTGAACCTGGTTTTGTTTAGAGTTACTTCTTCAAATGCATATGGACAGAAATTCAAGGAAATGTTTGGAATCCTGCAGGAAAGGAGAAAATGATATAAAATGAGTGGTCTTACAATCTGGGATGGATGTACCATGAGGCAGTGTAGGAGAGAATAGAGTCTAAGTAGCTGGCCTTTTGTGGTTCGTGATCATTTGGAATGTTCTGTATAACTGGAAATAGCTCAAAGTCAGTATCAAATGTTCTCTGCACCAAGGTCAAATGAGACAAGGCTGGAAATGGGGATGAATTGACTGACATTGTACATACGTCATCTCAAGCTTTTATTTGTTAGAGATAAAATCTCAAGTGCATTGGTACTTCCTATTCCTATATGTATTTCCCTTTTGTTCGAGTCCTGGGGATGTTTTTGGAGTCATGGTGAGGGATTTTAATGATATAATATGCTACGGAACCTATGAAAAATGCCCAGTACAAACACATGAGAACTTATTAGTCACTTTTTATCAATCATCACCTTTTAGTGTTCCTCAAATTGAAATTCTCTTGTAACAGTAACAATCTTTACCTTTGAACAAACCAAACTTTGGGTGACAGAGCTCTCTCACAATGTCAACTACACAGAAAAGCAGAGCTTTTATCTTCCTTGGAAGTAATTCTCCCAATTTGGCAAGTGTTCCAGTAAAAACAGCATGTGCATCAGAGTACCCAAGTGTCATCCATGTGTAGAGGAATCAATAACAGGTTCACAGAATCTGGGGCCTGCTCTGAAGTCTTATACATATTACCATGCCTTCAAATTAGATTTTTTAACTGTTTTCAGCCTCAATATCTTATATTTATTATTTATAATATTTATAATATGTAATATAAAATTTATAATATTATAATTTATAATATAATTATAAATAGCAAGACTGGACTCTGAAGCCATATCACATGCCTGGACTGAAGTCTTGACTCTGCCTTTATTAATTCTCAGCCAAATTCAAGTGATGCAACAATTTCTTGAAGCCTCAGTTTTCTCATCAGTATAATGAGAAAATTATATTTCCTAAGTTTAAATCCAATACATGAGACGTAATTTTCTTGAAAAGTTCCAGCATATAATTATTGTCAGCCAAATGTTTTTTTTTTTTTTTTTTTTGTAATGATATAAAGCCCAAACGTTTGGTCTCCATTAAAACATCTTTACATTAGTAGATTTGTATGCATGACCATGTTTAAAGCTCAAATACCTCAGGGAACAATACCTTCTTTCAATATCATGAAGTCATCTTAGCATCTAACCCTGTGTAGCAATCCCCACTTAGCTGCGCTTACATAAGATGCCAGAACCATTCCTAATTCATTTCAGCATCTAACCCTGGAGCAGCAATCCCCACTTATCTGTATTTACATATGGTACTTTTAGTTGCCTATGATTAAGTACCTTCTAAAAATATTAAGTTGCAGAAATAAACAGTTCATTTATTGTCAGAAAGTGATGTTCTAGCATGTGTTATAATTGTCCCATTTAGCTTTGAATTATAACATTCTCTTGTGCCATTGGATAAATTAAATTTAATGATACCTTTGTGTGTATGGGACATGAGTCAGTGTAGGGTTGTTCAGGAACTCGCCAGTCTTAGAATACTTCTGCAGATAAGGGGATTACTATCTCTATATGAATATGCATCAAGTGAGTGAATGAATGCATTCTACCCACAAAGGACTTGTCAGACAATCCACCCTTGGACTAAATTTTGCAGACCTAGATCTTTGATTGCATACCCAGAAACCTCTTCATGTTCCTCTCAACTCAGGTCCCAGCAAATGTTACCTCTCTGGGGATGAGGGATGTCTTGGTAATAGAGTCTCACCTGCCTAGCATGCCATGAAGCCTGAGTTTTATCCTTGGCATGACCCAAAGTAATACAAATGTTAGACTTTGCAAACAGATATTATGTTGTAATGCTGAAGCTACATTTGTTTAAAAGTTGTAAGACAGAAATGGAAGAAAAACAAGACAAAAAAAAAAGTCAAAATACCTAAAACAGTTTGTCGACACATTAAAAAAGAAGCCAATGTATAGTGCACTGATTTTTCTTTTATCTGTGTCGAAACAACAGAATAACTAAGGAGGCCCAGATTTTACCAACAAGAAATAGTATTGTAATGAGTTGAACAAAGATTAAAAAATTAATAACCTGCTCCAATTATTGCAAGCTTGCTCTTTTACTCATGGTATCCTGATGCTAATGGAAATTAATCCTTACATTTTAATTTCATGGCTAGGATAATTCAGATGAAAATATTACAAGCCCTTGTTATTAATAACCACTCATGAATATTTTGACAAAATTCTGCTTTTTTGCCCTATAGTTAGAGCTGTGTTTCTATGTTCAAGCTGCCCTTTAATTTCCTAAACTATTTTTTTGGCTGGTAAAATATTCAGCCATCGATAAAAAGTTTAATAATTATAGTATTAATCCACATGAAAGCTTTGTGTTAGTAATCTGAAATCTGGGCCTTTAGACCATACACTCATAATTTAAATGTCTATTTTATGCAGAGAAAAAAATAGTGAACTGATGTCTTGGAAATTAATTGTCCATAAGGCTTCTCCAAAAGGAGGAGAGCCAGGCTTTACACCAACAGGGACTGTAATATGTTGTCTGCAACAGGAAGCTTTTCAGTGAGTCACTTCTAGTCAGGATCAGTGTGAGCATGACCTTTGAATTCATTCACACATGTAGGTCATATGAATGCCAGCTACTATTTCAAATACATGGCATGAAAATTTCATCCAATATGTCTTTTTCTCTACCATACTAACACTCCACTGACCATAACCTTGGCAGAGGATTGCACACCTGATCACCTCATGCCGAGAATTTTCAAAAATGAAAACAATGACAGACTGAAGCCTACTCGGTTAAGGATAACTCCCAGACCATGTGACTTCAAGACTAGTCACATTTAAGCATGTTTGGAAGAGGAGAGTTGAGAAAGACCAGAGATGACGATAAAGAGTTCCACGTCTTCTAACATTTTGTAAATTGTTCCAATATAAATTCATTTCTTTTATAAAATACTTTGTCTGGTTCCTACAATTGTGAATCACAGTATGCTTTACTTATAGAAATGTATATTTGTAAAACCAAGGAAGAAAGCTCAATTCTATGTCATCCAGAGCTAGATAGTGAGGTCGCTTCTCCAAAACCTAAGTATTGAATCGGAACTCTTTTTAGTAAACATTGTCTTTCATTTGCTGCCAAGTTAAACAAGAAGGCTCACTTGACCTACTGAGAAGAAATCTGTGTTGAGTGTGGTTAATTTTGTGGGCTCATGCTAATTTTATCACAGATGGATCTTGGAAATTCCTGATGTGGATAGGTGACCCTTACCTAAGGTTATATGCAGAATGTCCATGGAGCCTGAGTAATTAACATTGGGACTTACATGCTTCTCAAGCCAGTTAGTACCTGTCTTACCTGGAGCTGTTCTGCAGCAGGTTTCTAACCTACAATGACAGTGCTTGCAAAGGAATATCACTGTGCAAGGTGAGCAAGAAGCCAACACAAAGAACAGGGAAGAGGCAAGAGCAGATGGGAGCACAGCCAGGATTTCACTAGAATCTGCCATTAGTTACCTCAGCTAGAGGTGAGGTGTACCACACGCAGCTGGGTGACTGGAGCTCATAAACTCGTGTTTGTTTCTCAAGCAGTGGCTTTCTAATATTGCAATTCAAAGAGTATCTGTTATACTCTGGTAATCAAATAGGTCTTAGCCATGCTCTTGTAGAATTCAGGTAAATCATCTTAGAAGATGTATTAATGGCATAGGATACAAGGTAGACAACGTGGGTATTGACTTGTGGTGCAAATCGTGGTGCAAGGGCTACTCAAGTCCTGAAGCAGAGGATACTGCTTGACAAAGTTCCAGGGACATGCCACCAAGAGATTCGGACACCAGCACTCTGGCTTTTGGATTTCACTTTTAGGAGCAATTGTTTGCATAATGGGGAGTTTTCTGCTTATGCAGCCCCTGGGAAAATACATTCATATTTCTGAGGGAAATTTTGAAGACTGGGTTTTGACAAGAAACAATTCAAAGAAGGAAGAATCTTCCTTGTGCCCAAAGACTGTGGTACCAATAGGGTAGGTTCTGAGAAATTTCTTGCTCAGCTGAAATTTCAAGATACAAGATGTCATAAATATATCCATTGCCATATATATATTAGAGCCTATATAGAGGAAATAAGAATAGTGTGAGCTGATGGAAAAGGAATGAAATAACCAAATCTTCTTTGCTTCTTATGAAAAGACCAGGTCCCTACTATAAAACTGAGAAACAGAAAAATGCTATAATCGGCCAGTTAAATGCTCAGTATGAGATATTTTGTAAAGCTTGCATTTTAGAAAGCTTCAAATAGTTGTGCATGTAACGTGTTAAGGTAAAAATGTTTTCAGGCAGTCTAACATATTTTAACCACATGAGCGATCAGCCTAGACATGGGCTGTAAAAATAAAAGGTCTATGCTTTGCAGACCCTGAGAAATGTGGAACTTTCTCATTTGACAGACTCTGTATGAAGATGTTGTTTCATATAGGAATGTCTGCTTTACACTTTCCTGTTTCACCCTGGACATTTAATGGGGTAGAGAGAAAAAAGATCCTGTATGCTGAAGCTTGCAAATGACTTGGGTTGTCAATATGCTGTGTGAACCGTGTCCCTCTGTTTAAAAAGGAGCTGCTGAACCCTAGGATGAATGTTCATTCCTTCCTCCCCTGCCAATTCCATACCTCCTCCTGGGGGCCTAAACCCTGATGAAACTGTACCTTGAAGGCTTGTATGATTTTTCAGGTGAAAAATTTGAAAAAAAAATCATATGTATTTTACCCTACATCAGTTGAATAGTTTACAAACCAATGACTTGTTTCACAGTTGGGATGGAAGGGGAATTCTTTTTTAACAGTTTCTATGAGTGTTATTAATTGTGATACTATTCATATATAAAATGATTGTATTATGTGTATTTATAAATATAACAGAGCATAAATGTATATATATACTTTTATATAGATGTAAGTGCATAATATGTGCATATATACTCATATATGCAGATGTATGTAATAATGTAATTCAGTTGACATTATTTATTGATGACAGCTCGACTACTCACTAAGTAGATATTCTGCACAGGTAAAAACTTTCTCATAGAATGAGAACAAAATAAACACCCGAAGAGCTTGGAATCATCTGGTGTCGATTCTTGGTCTGAGAAAACAGGCTGATCTAAGGCGAGAAAACCTCAAGAACATTCTTCATAAAATCTATGACCCCTTTCAGTACTGTAAATGTGTTATTTTCACCTCCTGCTTTGTACTTAGGATGATTAATGCAAGTCAAGCTCAGGGCTTAAGCCCACTGTGGAGAGCACCATGTCACTCCAGGGGGAACATTCCTTTGGCAGGTGTCATTTCTGTTTCTCCCACTTGCTGTAGCAATCTCAATTCAGAGAAGAATCCATTCCGGCATGGTCCCTTTCACTTAAGCTGCTTGCACTTAGGGGACAGACAGGAGTTTTACATTAGTACGTCTCTAGTAGTGAGAATAAAACTTCTCAACTCTCAGCACTCAACAGCACAAACACAAGCTCTTAACATTGGAAGCCAGCTTTGTGCAGACACGGAGAGTGAGAGGTTATCATGACATCCTAATTGCTATTTCTCTCCTTATTTAAGGGTAACTCACCTGACCCATCTGTGAGGAAGAAATAAAAAACTTCAAAAATCTGATTCTTTAATTTGTTCAAACCAGGAATTCCAAGTAGAATCTTCAAGTCTTTACAATAACACTTGCATTTCCTAAAAGCCAAGGCAATTTCTTAGCATAATAGCAATCAGTTTTTCAGAATAAAAATTAATAAGACTAAAATGAACAATAAACCCTGCTTTATTATCATTCTGATAATTTCTACTTTGAGACTTGATTTTTCTAAGCAGCATTCTTTTTGATAGGATATTCTGAAACAAAAACTGTGGACAAAAACTTGTAGCATTTATAATCTATAAACATAAAATAGCAAGGAAAGATAAAGCCAGGAGTCATGGAAAGGCAGAATATTATCTATCCAGGAGATCCATTCTTAGTCCAAAGCTTGGGGGAGATGCTGGATTATGAGTCTATCTTTAAGGGATAAAGGCTGCAATTTCATAGTCTTTTATTTTGTTTCATTTTATATATAATCTTCTGGTTGAAAGCACATACATATAATGTATAAACAATTAAACAAATGTGGAAAAATACTGGAATAATCATCTGAATTTGACATGTATTAGTTATTAAATATTGAATGTAAAAAAATGAATTGTGCATACACACACACACACATACACACCTCCAATAGAACCTTTAGGATGTGGATTGTTGTTGAGAAAATACATCACTAGAGATGGGCAGATCTCTCTCTGCTTCTTGCCTTTTCTTCCACACCATGCCTTCTCTATCATTATGGACTCTTTTTCTGGAGCTGTACATTAAAATAAATCAATTCTTTCTCAAGTTGATTTTACTGTGATATTTTATCACAGCACCTAGAAAATAAACTAATACAGATTCCAAACATATACAATGAAAATATTTTATTTAAAAAAACAGTAGTATAGGAAACCCTTAAATGAAACTGGATTTTAGCACACACTATATAGAATAAAAATCCTAAAATCATTGTAATTACCACATAAAACTTGGACAACCCAGAGGAAAATTCAGAGGGAAAGTTCATGGTTTTGGATTTGGCAATAATTAGAAGCACAAACAACAAAATGAATCTGTACTGAAACTAAACTTGTTAGAACTCCTTCTGTACAGAAAGGGAAATAACCAACAGGATGGAAAAGCAATCTGTAACACAGAGACAAATATTTGCAAAGCATACTTCAAATCAAAGTGAAGTCTCTAACCAAGAATCTCTTCCAACCCAATATTCAAACAAAAACAAAGTTTAAAAAAATTGAAACCTGGTTAAAAGCAAGCAAAGGTATTTCACTATGCATTTCTCCAAGTAAAACATAGCAATGACTAGCAAGTTTATGAAGGAAAGGTGTAATGCCAGCAGGTAAGGAAAGACAAGTTACAGACATGATGAGATTCCCTCCACAAGGGTCAGAATAATTGCTGAAAATTAGCAGCTGTTGTCAAGTCAAGGAGAAAGCTGGAAGCTTGCAGACTCTGGTAGTGAATGCCATCAATGCAACGGCAAGCACACTACTAAGGAACTTTCTCCAAAGAATGAAAACAAAGTTGACATGTGATCACCCACTCATTTTCTACATACAGATATTTAAAAGACATGAAATGTGCATTTTAAAGAGGTGTGAGAACTGTATGTATTGTGGCACTTTTCACATTTGGAAAAAATCCAAATGTCGAAGCAGCAAGGAGATCCGGTCCAGGCACCAGGAGAGACATCACTGGGGTGAGTGAGTTTCTGACCGCGGCAGCAGCCCGGGACAGGGAACTCAGACACCCCTCCTACACTTCCTGGTCATCCTCAGGGGCTACTCTGCCCGATACCCCCTCTCTCTTCCTATCCCACCAGCTTGTATCCACATCCCTCCCCCCCTCCATCTGACTCCCTTCCCTCGTTGACCACATAACATCTCTCAGCCCAGCCTGTTCGGGCTCTAGGACCGAATCTGAATCGGCAGGGCAAACGGGAGGGTGGTAGCTCCTTTGTTCCCACTAGCCTGCAGGCAGCAAGCTAGGTAGGTCCTTTGTTTACGAGACACCCAAGCAGCAAGGACATCCGAACCCAGCACCAGGAGAGACATCAGGCTTGCATCCACAACCCACCCAGAGTGGTCCTGAGGAGTTCCATCTGGACGCAAAGACTGGACCAAGACACCAGGCCTCTCCTGGCTCCATTTGAAGGAGGAGATGGGAAGGCGCCAATGCAAGACTTCCTCCAACAACCTGAAAGGCAACATGACTTCACCAGAATCAAGGGATCCCGAAATAAGAAGAATTGTACACCCTACTCCAGAAGAATTAGAAGAAATCGACTCAAAAGTGAATTATATGAAAATAATAGAAGACCTTAAGCAGGAGGTGAAAAACTGCCATAAACAATTAGAGATTACAAACAAAAAGGTAGAGGAAATGAATAAATCGCTTAAAGATACCCAAGAAAATCAAGAGAAACATGAAAAAGCAATCAGACAGGTACGGGAAGCAGTTCAAGACTTGAAGAATGAAATGGAAGTAATGAAGAAAACACAAACCGAGGGAAGATTGGAGATGGAAAATCTGGGTAAACGAACAGGAACTACAGAGACAAGTACTACCAACAGAATACAAGAGATAGAAGAAAGAATATCAGATACTGAAGATACCATAGAGAAAATAAACACACTGATCAAAGAAAACAGCAAAACCAACAAATTCTCATCACAAAACATTCAGGAAATATGGGACACAATAAAAAGACCAAACCTAAGAATAATTGGAGTAGAAGAAGGAGAAGAGGTGCAACTCAACGGCCCAGAAAATATATTTAATAAAATTATAGAAGAAAACTTTCCCAACCTAAAGAAAGATGT
>NW_026067949.1:1316921-1356644 GCF_014885135.2 Alexandromys fortis | reverse complement strand
TTCACCTTCCTAGACATGGACGGAGGGGGGAGGACCTTGGACTTTCCACAGGGCAGGGAACCATGACTGCTCTTTGGATTAGAGAGGGAGGGGGAGAGGAGTGGAGGGAGGGGGAGAAGAGTGGGAGGAGGGGGAGGGAAATGGGAGGCTGGGAGGAGGCGGAAACTTTTTTTTTCTTATTCTCAATAATAATAATAAAAAAAATCCAAATGTCTCTCTCTGTAATAAATAACATACATAAAGAAACCATGGCACATGCACAGAGTAAAAGAGTGAAATCCTCCACTTCCTATACCTTTCAACTTAGAAAACACTGCAGTTAGTATATATACTAGTGTGATAAAAAACATTGTTGATTTCATGCAAAACTTGTCAGATATCTTAGACTTTGGGGCAATACTGATGATGCTAATGTGAAAGTTCTTGTCTCAATGTTCATTACAATAGTTAGCAAGAAGTTATAAGCACATTTGATAACCTCTTGTACATTGGGTCTCAAGTACTTTCTTTTGAGTAGTGTTACAAATATTAATGCCATGTGTCATGGACCAAGTTGAGCTGTGTCTGGTATGTGACTTGCCAAAATGAGTAATACTGGGTGCAATACCAGCTCATGAGGACATTTTAGTATGACCAGGTGTCAAATTGTTATTGCTTTGGAAAATATATGAGCAAAACAAGTTAAAAGTGGAAAAGAGACTTAAGGTGTCAGATTTTCTTTTGTTTTGTTTTTTGTGTCAACATCACATACTTGTCCCTGTTACTTCTGGCACCTTGAAGAGGCCAACATAGTAATGAGGATGCAGAACAAAGTGCTTCCCTGGGGACAGCAGGAAAGGAAAAACAGAAAGAAAAAAGTACAGGGGACATATTTTCCTCACAGGTATACCAGGAGTCAGCATTCCCATTCCTCATCTTCCAGGATCTGATAATGCATGCTTCAAAGCACTGTTTCATTGATTAAGTCAGGGCCTTTAAGATCCCATCACTTTCCAAAAGCTGAGCTATGTCTAACCAAGACCTCAATACATGTTCCTACATGGAGACATGTCATTATAAAGCTATAGTGTCACCCCTTCAGTTAATCAGAGAGAAAGGCTTTATTGGGTAAGAAATAGGGAAGTTCTTGTTTTTTTCTTTTAGTTGCTTTTATATCAACCTAGAAAATATCCATTTCTTGGAAATTTTATTCTGATTGCTTCTGGCAGTTACATATACATCTAAAGGCTTGTTGCAAGAATGCATTTAGTGGTCTGTGCTCCATAACCTTGTCTAGTTTAAAAATCCAAACCTATGCTATGAACACAGGAAAAGCAAATTCTAAACATGCCCACTGTTATACTTATTATAACCTTGTTCCTAGTTCCCTAGACTATAGTAGTACAAAAATAATAGCCATTCTTAAAAAGATTTCAAAAAGGTTTGGAGAGTACTATATTAAATTTGAATCATTTTCTGTGAGAAAGTAGATGTAAGCTTTTGTGAATTTCATTTAAAGGCAGAAAAGATGGTCACCATCCACCCCTGGAATATTCATCCTCCCTAAAGCCATCACATTTCATCTTTTGGTCCTTTGGGGATCTTTAAATATTACTTTCCTTGTAAGTCTTCCTAGTGTACCTTATCTAATATTTAATGCCTCTCCTGCCTGAATGTTTTATACAGCCTCTGCCTCTATTTTCTCCTTCTTATCACAACCTACTGACCGAGTACACATTTTATTTATTTTTCATGGTACTCTAGAGGCTATGTACTGCCTGCCTCCATCACATGGAAATAAGTCCACCAGAGTGGGACATCTGTACAACTTGCTCACTGTTTCAAATCCCTAGTTCATAAACTGGCACCTGGCATATAATCACCACTTTGTAAATACTTACTGAATAGTTCTAATAATTTATATGATTTATTTTTTCCACTGAAAATCAGCAAAGCAAGCGCTATTATCTAGAGCCCAACGGTGGAAGTTTCTGTGCTACAACCTCAGGGTAAATAACAGCCTTCTTCTGAGGAAGGACATGGCACATGAGGTGGGCACAGAAAGGAGGAAGCTCAAACCTATCATGAAGATACACAGGAATTAGCAGGAAGTCCATGGATTAAAACCTCAAGAGGAGCTCCAGGTCCTCACAGAAATACACAGTTAAAACTCAATGTTGGGGGAAATGATAATGTTTCAGAAGAATGTGTATGAGTAGGTTGTAGAATTATTCCACTGAAGTAGTCCAATAAAAACCACAATTCCCCAAATTAAATAGATAAACCATACCTTTGAGCATGAGAAAGCTTGGGGTCGGAGAAATGATGCCTACAAGTCCACAGAGTGTGTCACTTAATCTTCATTTCATACCTAATGTGTGTGTATAAGAACAGCTTCAAAGGGGGAACTGAGTTCTGAGAAGTCACATGACTTCCTCTTGATGAACATGTGACTGAGCTGAAAGCTGGAATGAGAGCAGGCCAGGCTTTCAGACACACTCCCAGCCCTACCTTTGGCCAATTATAACTGGCTTTTCTAAAGATAGGAAATAAATGAGCCCTCCAAAATACAGAAGTGACTGTAGTAGTGCCTAAGAATGTTTTTGTGGGTCAAGTAAAGAAACTCAATGCTGTGAGCTACTTTGCTTATCCTGGAAATAAAATATTAAAAGTAACTCTTGATAGTGTGTTCTAAAGTGGAGCGAAGCAGAATTAAAATAACCTTGCTCAAGTGAACCTGGATTGGCTCTTTCTCCACGACAACTGTCTAAAGGAGAATGATTAAGTTTTTCAGAATAAAGCCTTGCAATGAGCTCAGGAATTGCTATATTTAAAGGAGGTTGATAAGCCCACCAGTTGACTCATTGATTCATTTACTCAAAACTACTTTTTAATATATCACCAGACTGACTTCAGTTTTATTTTATATTTTGAATTATGTTTTGAATATAAAATAATAACACCCTTTGGAAATAGAGAAAAATTATAAACTTCTGCATGTTAATATTTTTCCGGTGATAAATCTAGACTTTTAGGGAAGGTAGAATAAATAATTAGTTGGCAAGTTTAAAGAAATAAGCAATGTGCCAGCAATGCATGTTTATGTGTGTGTATATATGTGTGCTCGCGTAAATATATATGCATGATACATATATATATATATATATATATATATATAGTAATCTTACCAGAAATGTAGCAAGCATTATATTTCTATTCAGTAATTGTGGGAATTAAGTAATAGATACCAGGATCTTATGAAGGTTACACAGAGCCTGTACACAGCACTGGACAAAAAGTACTTATAAGGAATTGAAAATTTATTGAGCCAATGAGTCACATTTTCTTAAAATATACAAAGTATGAAATATCCAATTGAATAAATACATGGATTTGTAAGTTACTGATTTGCTCAACTGAATAATTAAAAATGGAAATAAACAGTATTGTAAAAGATTTGAGGGAATTCTGTATTCACGATCAATGAATTGAAATTTATTAGAGCCTGTAAAATGAATATAGAACAGACTTGTAATAGCCCCTTTAGCATCAATATCTACTAGGAGATATATTAACTGTGATATGGTGTGTTCCAGCTATCACTTACCAAGCATAGAAATGTAAAGGGAATGGTAAAATAAAGCTAAGGGTAAGTATTAGATAAACTGAAAAATCAAGACTTCAGTAATAGATTGAGTGTGGAACTGGAAATACTAGGTTTTATAGAATTTAAAGATTATTAGGACAATGGAATGGTATAATTAAAAAAATCAAAACATGGGTTAGGGGATGAAGGAGAAAGAGAAAAAAGGTACAAATGAGAGGGATTAATAGATTAGTGAGTATCTTATTCCTAATTAGAGAAGTGTTTTGTGCTATAGACAGTATTTAATAAATTCACAATTGGTTAAAATGGTCTGTCCTATTAGGGACATCTATATTACAACTTGTTTGCTACTTGTCAATGACTATGATAAAACACCTTGATCAAGGCAACTAAAAAAAAAAAAAAAAAAAAAAAAGGACTTTAGTTAGGCTTAAGTCCCAAAGGGATGAGAGTCTATCACCATCAGGGCAGACAAGCATGGCAGTAGACCAGCAGGTTGCTGAGGGACCAGTTGAGAGCTCATATCTTAAATGACAAGAAGCAGAGCATACACTGAATTTGACTTGAAACTTTTGAAACCTCAAAGTGACTTAGTTCTTCCAGCAAGACCACATCAGCTATACCTACTCAAGCACTACCACCAACTGGGGACCAAATTTTCAAATGCTGGAGACCAATGGGTGCATCCTATTCAAACTATCAATCAAAGCCTGCTCAGAAGACATTGTGAAAGATAAGAACATTGGGAAGATAGGAGCTAGAGGCCAGGAAAGGCTCTGCAAAATGAAATCTTCTGTTCATGACAGGGTTGTTGCATTTAGGAACTCAAAGCAGTTGTGTTTGCCTGGGCTAAAACAAGCCAATCAACAATGTAACTTAGGTCGGAGGATCATGACACCCCACGTATCACCTCACATATAGCTAGGGAGCTGCTGACGGCTGCCAGGGGAAGATGAGCCAGTTTTCTTTAAAGATGTGGCCCTTGTTAGGTCAATTATGCTCCAGTGGGTGGCGCCATACCCATGCATATATGAACAGCAACACCTAGACTCCATGGGTTGTTTTTAAAATCGGGCAATGAAGTTGGAGAAGGATGTGGAAATAGCAGATTGGTTCAGGAGGATCTGGAGTGGAGGATGGGCAGTAGGGACTGAATATGATCAAAATACACTGCAGTAATGTGTGAAATTTTCAAAAAGATAAAAAAAATTAAAGAGATAATTTATATTTGAGGGAAATGAACTACTTTTTAGCTTTAGAAATGCAATCCCATTATTTCAAGTATATATATATATATATATGTATATATATATATATATTTCACACAATGTTTGAGAGTTGTTGAAATATATCACCGAAATACAGAAACAAACAAGGAATGTGGCTGTCCTCAACAACTATCTATGGGAGAAAACGATCTGTGAGCAAGTCCTTTCAAGATGGTTTGGTTTAATCAGTAACAGAATACAGATGAGATATGAAAGTATCATAAAAAGGAGACAAGCTGGTGTCTATAAATGTTGATGGAACATTTATATGGATAATATTTATAATTAAGTCCAAATTGATATTCAGGACAACGAGTCTTTGTTCTCATGTTCCCACACTTGAAATTTGTTTCAGTTCTTCCTTTAAACTCCAGTGAGCACTGCCCCTGAGTGCTGTGTATTACAACCCATAAATAGCAAATGGACCTGAGCCCTGTGTTTGCAGAGCCAAATGATGTTGATGTCATTTGAGTAAATTAGTGTTCCAGAATTATTCCTTTAACTGGAAAAATATGCAGATGCCGACTTTGCACACGGATGCTATCAACAGAAACTGCTTGGCCTCCTCCATGACATTTCACAACACCACCAACACAACCTCTGTTCCAAGATAGACTTCTCTGAAAGTTGGCATTTTTCCCTCCTGCATTTGTTCATGGGTATTTGAATATTATCTTTCCTTGTGGAGGGCGGGACTTATTTGCAGTGTAACATCGCACGTTGAAATATGTCTAAGGGAACAAAAATGAATATCAAAGGTTGCACAAGTCTAAGGCGAAGAATAGTTGCTTAAACAACTCCAGCTGTTTGCAGCAATGAATACTTGGATGAAAGGAAAGGTGAAGCCCCAGAATGCAGATTTCTGGTGAATGAAGAAGTGAAGAAGGTTTACCCAGAATGGTAGAATGTTCATCAGACATCAAAACCTGGTATTGGCAGGCATGAAAGGAAAATTCCAAGGGCCAAAATAATAAAGTGAAAAATACTAAACCCCACAAATCATAGACCACAGTGCAGCCAGGGACAAAACCAGAGTGACAGAGGGAGGAACTGCCCCTGAGATTATATCACTCAACGTGCTGTACAAGATTAATTTCAGGAATCAGACCAATTGGTATTTCATTTGAAAATCAATTATGCTGCATTTATAAGAGGTAGAAAAGAGTAGAGAATGACATTTTAAGCTACAACTGACTTTTAAAGAGAAGTAAGACAATAAGATATGTAAAGTATAGATCTGTTCGCATCAGAAAGAGCACATTTGAATGTATCTTTATATGTGTATAAAGGTATTTAATTACCATATATATGGTAATTGCAAAAAGCAAATTTGAAGACATTTGTATTTTATGCATATAAGAAAATTATTGCAGTTATTATCTGGAATTTGGATATGCTTATTAATTTATGCTGACATGATACCCAATTTGTTGACTGGCACGTGCTTCACCCTCCATAATTTTCCATAATTCTGTTTATCACCTCGCTCACTGTCATTCCAAAACCATTGTAACTCAGTAAGTAAATGTTCCCAGAATCTGGGATCTCTGAAATGCTTACACAGTGTGTAGTCCTGTGGGATTCCAACCAGATCTCTTTTTTATGTTGCCTCATGGTTCTGAGTGGACCCTTGTTGGTTTTTAGCTAAGACCCTGACCAAACCATGCCTCTTGGAGTTCAAGCATGCTCAGTGTGCATTGAGGTCTCTCCTACTATTCTTTTACCCTGCATATTGCACATATCCTTTTTACTCTATGTAAATATTTATTTACTTATTCCTCCGTGAGATAAAAAGACAGAATCAATAGATCAACTCCTTTGTAGTTATTCACAACTTAAAATGCAGTAACCCAAGCCTTTAGGAAACATAAGAGAAGACCTGGGTGGAAAAAAATTTTATTTTATCACATTTTCTTCACATGTTCAGACAACTCTCCTGAGAGAAAAGAGACAGCTATTGACAGTTGTATAAATGAGTATAGGGTGATGCCAGTAATGTGCTTGCTTTTAAAATATCAAGGAAAGAAACAGAGAACATTAATTATCCAGTGCTTACTTTTTTGTTATTCATTCTTTGTTTTTTCTTTCCTTCCTTCCTTCCTTTCTTCCTTCCTTCTTCCTTTCTTTTCTTTCTTTCTTTCCGTTCAACTCTAAATCAATGGCCAAATTGTTCTCATACTCTTAGATAATTTTCAGTCAACTAAGAATTCTAAGCCCCTTACTGCATAGCAGTAAATACAGCTCATTAACCAAACCTCATAAAGATACAAAGAATTAGTACTAATAGATATCCTAAGGATGGATTATGGCACATACTTCATCTCCATGATCCATGTTCCAGTTTAATCTAAAATCTTCTCCTCAAAATTACAATCAAGAAAAATATAGAAATTATCCACAGTCTTATAACTGAAGTAAATTCTTGATTATGTCCTCTATAAGATATCTATATATTAAATAAAAATGATAGCCAGATTACCAGAATAAGGTATATTGTATATTTTCATTTAAGGATTTATGATTTGTGAAATAAGCATTAATATTAAAACTCAGAAGATCTATGCAAAAAAAGAATATAAATAAATGATGCGTCCATTTGGTAGCTACTTTCCCTCTCTAAATGCTGCATGTTCATAACCCACTTCCTACCATGCCAGATCTCACTGGAAGAGACACTGGTGTCTCCAGAAATGGAGAAACTTACTGCTTGGATAAGAATGAACCAAGCAATAACAGTAACTCATACAACTGCCTCTAAACCCTAAGTCCAACAAACATCAAATAGCAGGTTGCTGTTCTGCTTCACATTTTGTCTTCTTAACAGAGCCTATGGAAGGACTGTCCCCCTTAGTAATTGGTTACTACTTCCGCATAAATCATGATTACATTTTATTAGCTTAAAGCAAATAAAATATCATCTATCTCAATATTCCCCTGGGTCAGAAGCTGAGAATGGTACAAGGTAGAACATTACTTTTGAGATGATCATTTACTTTCTTTAGTCAAGATAATGTGAATTTGGGGTTTGAAAGACTTTTTCAAGACTGCTGGCCAAGATCATGGCTAGACTGTTGAATGGATGCAGTTCTTGGTACAGAGGTTATCTGTACACAGAATTCATTTTCTCAAAGCCAGGTAAAAAGAAATATCTTGATAAGAATGAGATGCTTCTTTTAAGAGCCTTCATCAAGTAAATCATGGTTAAACACATAAACATCCCTTTGATGAAATGATTATATACAAATAAAAACAGCTTTATTTTCTTTCTTATTTTCTATATATTTATCAATTTTGTCTTCATTCATTCAAAGGGTATAATACATTGTTAAATAAAAATGTCAGAGAATTTTCCACCTTTTTTACTTTTAAAATGGCATCCACATTTTCTACTTAAAATGTATTCTTTGAAATTTTTATACATGTACATGATGCATGTTGATTATTTTCCTTCTTCCCAGATACCCCTGGCCTTCCAAACAGGACATCGCCCCCTAAATTCATGTTCTCTTCTTTTTTGCAGCATACTGAAACCGATTATATATTGTTTTTATGAGCATGGGGCTATCTTCTGTAATATGTGCAATCTGCTGGTAGTTAACCCCCAAGGCAAAGGGATTCCTACTACCTCAGCCACCATCAATTTTCAAGAGATTCCAAGCCAGAGTTAGAACCATAGTAGTCCCTCCTCCTTGCACTTTTGTATTTTCAAGTGCTTTGATTTTACTTAAGTAGGTTTTGTACAGGTTACCACAAATTCTGTGAATTCACGTGTGCAGCATCCCTGTCATATTCAGGGAACAGCATTTCATAGAATTGCCCATCATCCAACACTGATTTTATTTCTCTCTGTTCTGAATTGTTCCCTGTGCCTTAGGAAGGAAATACTGATTTATATGTCCCTTCAGCAGCTGAACACTCACTATCACATATTCTCAGCGCTTTGAACAGTTATGAACTCTGAATTAACCAGTACCCACTACAATACAAAGCTTCAATGACAAAGGCTGAAAAGAGCACAAATCTGTGGAGCTAAACATAAATATCTAGAATACAGTTAGACAAAATTGTCCATAGGAAAATAATCACTTGATTTTCCCCTTGGGTCATGACATCCACAGCAGCTGAGTTTGACCATGTTTATGGTATTAGACACAAAAAGAGTTTGAACTGAAGTATTCCACATGGATGAAAATACTTCTCCCAGAATATATATGTTATTAAATGAAAATCTCTTAGTGCCCCTATGAATTGTTAAATAAGGAGTCCCCAGAAGCACCCAAAGCAACACAAGCTATTTCCATTGCTTTTGGTGACCCATCATAACTAGATGACAAACCCCTATTGCTGAAGATACATTATGCTTTCATTGCAAGATACAGAGATATCAATTTTCAATTTATCAGGAATCATCCTTCTTGCTGGATACTTGCAATGTGTTGGAAGGCTGCTAGAGAAGAAAAAATATCAATTGATTTATCCAACACTGGACCCTGCATACAATAGTACCAATTCTACAGGCAAGATGTAGCCACTGATGCAAGAATGGCATGACTGTAATGGGGATAACCAATCACTCTTTTCATTTAATATTAAAATATTCTGTCAACATGTAATATGCTCCGTTTTCAATTAAAATAACTCATATTAATATTGGGATATTATCTTATATGTTTAATTTTCTGTATTATTTTTAAACTACCAAAAATATTGATTTTTCAGAATGAATGTTATACAATGGTTTCTTTAATATTTTAATATGATCTAATTTCCAGTTCTGAGTGATGTTTGTATTGATAGAATGTATTTACCTTCATATTTTACATATTTAAAATATCAACTATTTTCTCTATATAAGAATGCATTTTGCCCATGGTTTTCTTTTTCTCAAGTTAGTAAATTCTGGTTTTAATAGCAAGATGAGCTAAATAAAATATAAGTAAGTGGATAAGCTATACATTATAAATTATTTTTTTAAAATCACAAAATAAATTGAAGATTATGAAAGAGTGAAAACAGACACCCATGAACACTTCCATGTTCCAAGTAAATCTGTTAATCTGTCCATACAACTTAGACTGATTTAGCAATCTAATGTAATCACCATCAATCTCACCACAAAAGACCTGAAAATCAAAAAGCAATCATAATAAAATAATGCAAGTTTAAAAGCCTAGAATCCATGATCTTAGGGAAGCTAAGTAACAAGGTAAACTTAAAAAAATATACATATATAGATCCACATGGAAAGGGGAAACAGACAAGATCACCTGAGGGGGGAAAAATGATAGCATGGGCGTGGAGGAAGAAGGGAGCATGGGAGAAGAAGAGGAAGGGAGAAAGTGAGGGGTAAAAAGAACTTGAGAGACCAGGATAGTTAAGATGGACAAAAGTCAGAGATGAGAGGAAGGAAACAGATATTTTGATCGACGGAGTCATTATGAGGATAACAAAAATCCTGGCACTGGTGAAATTCCCAGGAATCCACAAGAATGATCCATCTAAGACCCTAAGCAATAGAGGAGAGGTTGCATAAACTGACTTTGCCCTGTAGTCAGATTGATGAATATCTTTTTTTTTTCTGTTTAGGTCTGTACTCCATTTTTTTATTGGACTATTTGTTCTTTTGATGACCAATTTCTTGAGTTGTTTGTATATTTTGGAGATCAGACCTCTGTCTGATGTGGGGCTAGCAAAGATCTTTTCCCATTAAGTAGGCTGTCGTTTTGTCTTGTTGACAGTGCCTTTTGCTTTACAGAAGCTTTTCAAATTCAGGAGGTCCCATTTATTAATTATATCTCTCAGTGTCTGTGCTACTAGGGTTATGTTTAGGAAGTAGTCTCCTGTACCAATGAGTTCAATAGTACATCCCACTTTCTTTTCTATGTGGTTCAGTGTGGCTGACATTATGTTGAGGTCTTTGATCCATTTGGACTTAAGGTTTGTGCATGGTAATAAATATGGATCTATTTTTTATTCTTCTACATGTTGCTATCCAGTTACACCACCACCATTTGTTAAATATGCTTTCTTTTTGCCATTTTATGTTTTTTGATTCTTTGTCAAAAATCAGGTATTTGAAGGTGTGTGGATTAATATCTGTGTCTTTGATTTTGTTCCATTGGTCCTCCTGTCTGCTTTTATGCCAATACCAGGCTGTTTTCAGTACTGTAGCTCTGTAGTAGAGTTTGAAGTCAGGGATTATGATGTATCCAGAAGTTCTTTTATTGTACAGGATTGTTTTGGCTATCCTGGGTTTTTTGCTTTTCCATATAAAGTTGAGTACTGTTCTTTCGAGGTCTCTGAAGAATTTTGCTGGGATTTTGATAGGCATTGCATTGAATCTGTAGATTGCTTTTGGTAAGATTGCCATTTTTCCTATGTTAATTCTACCTACTTAAGAGCATGGGAGATCTTTTCACTTTATGGTTTCTTCTTCAATTTCTTTCTTTAAACATTTCAAGTTCTTATCATATAGGCCTACTACATGTTTGGTTAGCGTTATTCTGTCATATTTTATGCTACCAGTGGCTGTTATTTTGATTTCTTTCTCAACTCATTTATCATTTGTGTATAAGAAGGCTACTGATTTTGTTTAGTTAATGTTGTATCTTGCCACATTACTAAAAGTGTTTATGAGTTTTAGAAGTTCCTTGGTAGAATTTTTGGGGTCGCTTGTGTAAACTATCATATAATCAGCAAACTGTGAGACTTTGACTTCTACTTTTCCAATTTGTATCCCCTTGATCTTATTGCTCTAGCTAGGACTTCAAAAACTATGTTGAATAGATATGGAGAGAGTAGACAACCTTGACTTATTCCTGATTTCAGTGGAATAGCTGGGAGTTTCTCTCCATTTAGTTTGATGTTGGCTATTGACTTGCTGTATATTGCCTTTATTATATTTAGATATATTCCTTGTATCCCTGCTCTCTCCGAGACCTTTATCATGAAGGGATGTTGTATTTTGTCAAAAGCTTTTTTGGCATCTAATGAGATGATCATCTGGTTTTAATTTTTCAGTTTGCTTATATGGTGGATTACATTGACAGATTTTCATATGTTAATTCTTGCATCTCTGGGATGAAGCCGACTTGATCATGATGAATGATGGTTCTGATGTGTACTGGATTCTATTTGACAGTCTTTTATTTAGTATTTTTGCACAGATTGATGAATATCTTAAATGTCACCATAGACACCTTCATCCAGCAACTGATGGAAACAGAGGCAGAGACTGCAGTGGAGCACTGGACTGAACTTTCAAAGTTCAGTTGAAGAGTGGGAGGAGTGAGAATATAAGCAAAGAGGTCAAGACCATGATGAACACATCCACTGTAACAGTTTACCTGAGCTAATAGGAATTCATCAACTCCAGATGGACAGAGAAGGAACCAGAACAGGACCAAGCTAGACCCTCGAAATGTGGGTGACAGTTGTATGGCTAGGGCAGACTGTCAGGCCACAGGTAGTAGCACCAGGATTTACCCCTACTTCTTGTACTGGCTTTTGGGGAACCATTCTCTTTGGATGGATACATTGCTCAGCCTAGATATAGTAAGGAGGGCCCTTGACCTTCCCAAAAACAAAGTGCCTTACCCTCTCAGAGGAGTAAATGGTGTGTTGGTTGGGGGAGCAACTGCATAGAATGGAAGGAGGGGAGGGAGTGGGAACTGGATTGGTATGTGGAATAAAAAAATACAGCTTGTTTTCTTTTCCAAAAAAAAATAAAATGAAAAAGAAAAATAAATAAAAGAAAGAAAATAATACAGGTGGAAGCATCAAAATTTCTGACTTCAAGAGAGTCCGTCAGAATCCAGCCACCAAAACATCATAACCTTAGCCTAAAACTTGACTAATGAAGTTTAAATAGGTTATAAATAAGACAAAGACATAATGCATGCATCTATAGCGATCTATGAAGTATAGACTGGAGAACTTATAACCTATTTAATGAATAGTGCTGGGAAAATTAAAGGTCCCTTTGGAGAACATCTAAGGCTGTCCTCTATCTTGAGCAATTCACAAAGAAAGCCTCAAAATGTATCAAATACCTAACTGTAAGACCTAAAAATATAAAGCTACTTGAGAAGATGCAACTGAAACACTTTTAATATATCACCACAGGCAATGGATTTTTAAGATTCTTAAAGTGCAAGCAAAGAAAAAGGAGAAATAGATTAATGGGATGATCTCAAACTGAACAATTGATCATAGCAAAGGGAAGAGTCAACATAAGAAAAAACAACTCAATGGATTAGGGAAATATTTTCAAGCTTTACATCTAAGAGGAAATTAACTTCTAGAACACAAAAGTAGTCTTAAAACTCATACACAAACCTGAATAGTGCAATTTAAAAACAGACAGATGAATCTCAGCATAAAATTCTGAAAAGAAAATAACAAATGGTCGATCAATACATGGAAATAGCATAATGTGCTTAATCACTGAATAAATGGAATTCAAAATTGCAAAGAGATATCATCTTACCCAGCTACTCTCCACAAGCAAATAATAACAAATGCTGTCCAAACAGTAGAGAAAAAGAAATCCTTATTCATCGGTGGAGATACAATCTGGACAACAAGAACCATATAGAACATCTTCAGATGTCTCAAACTAAAATCAGCAAAGAAACTACCACTGCCTAGGCTTCTGTACTAGATACCTGTGTGACAGTGAGACAAATATCTAATAAAAACAATTTGCACGAGGGATAATTTAGTTTGGGACATAGTTTCAGAATATTGCCATCCACCATAGAAGTGAAGCTTTGGAGCGTTTTTGACAAGGAAATGTGTGGCAGATCCTTACATCATGGAACATTTGGAAACAAAAGGTATGGTTGGAAGCAGAGGAAGGTTTATCATTCAAAAATCCATCATTAACTAACACATATGGCTTTTATTTTCTCCTTTCTTGGTCTTTCTGTCCTGTGCATACTAAAGGTAAAGTGAGTGACTATATTCTGCTATCATTCATGACTATTTCTCCTTGACACAAGTCAATTGTGCCAGAAGATCGTTGTCTGAATCTTCTGAAATTATAAATCAAAATAAACTTTTCCCCCTTTAAAATTTTTTCGTGCCAGTATGTTTTTCACTGTGATGTAAAGCTTGTTAAAAGATTATTAACTGATCCTCCAACTACATAATAAAGCTATAGTAATTAAGAAAACATCTTATTGATATGAAAATATTAACACAAATCCAGGCAGAGTGATTCATGACTCTAATATCACATTTGGAAGGCATTAGCAAAAGATCATGTGACTGACTGGAAATAACACACACATATATATGCCACACACCACATACACACACACACATTCATGCCACACAAGACATATACACATTCATGCCACACAATATATACACATACATACCACACACCACATGTTCACATATACCTACAAACACAAATGCATATACACATACATATACATGACACACAAAGAGGCAAACATAGCACACACCCACTTATATCACACACATATACATCATATATGTATCTCATGTATGTGTGTATGTATATATACACACAACACACACATATATACATATGTGCATATATATATGAGATATTTATGCAAATCTAGAATTTCATACTTTTTAGGCTAAATCAAGAAGATATCAAGTCCAAGGCCACACTGGAGGACTTAGTGAATTTCTGTCTGAAAAAGAGTCTCTGGTGTTGGGGGATAAGTATTGACAAACCCATCCAGAATCTTGGGTATGGAAAAGTACATTGGGTAATTTTACCTACCAGAGTACTCCTTGATAAAGCCAGCAGTGGACTGGACTTCAGGAGTTCAAACACTGAGAACTCAAGCTTGACATTTTTCCTATAAATCTCTTGTCAAATATTACAGACACTGAGATGTGAATTCTCTGCTTACTGGACCAGTATGTACGTTGAGAAGGGGGAAGTAGATGCACTCTGAGCTGTCATCCTGCTGTCTCAAGAACTTTACTGAGTCGTTTTCTGCTTCCCCATGTGAGGATTATATAAAGATCTGTTGACAATAATAAACTTGCTAACTTGGGTCACCAGTTCCTTCAACACTCCTAATCCCAGTTTTTGACTCTTTTCTCTTTCATCCCTGGTCCTCCTTGTTGGAGTCCTAGCAAGAACCCAAAAGAACATCTGACCTGGCTCACTCAGGGTATAATTTACTGAGAGTGTACTTAGCCAAGCATGTGACAAATCCCTAGGTTAAATTCAGAATGATGTTAATTAATCAATCAATTAATCAATAAGCAAACATCATTTAATAAAAGAGATAGGAAGCTACAAAATAGACCTGCTCATTTAGTAATAAACTGATCTGTGACAAAACTCCAAGTACACATGAGAAATTAAACTTTTCTAATGGAGGGCATTTGGGAAAAATAGATATTCACATACAAAGCATAAAACTACCAGACATCACATTAAAAACACTCAATGTGGATTAAAGTCTTATGTATACGGCTGGAAAACAGAAGAGTGCCTATGCAGCATTGTCTCCTGAGTACATTTTCAACCTTGAGTGCCCAGGGAATAAGAACATAAATAGACAAATGTGATGAGAATAAGCCAAAAATTTTCTGCACAGAAAATGAAACAATTGATGGAGTGAAAATACAACCTATAAAGTCCTATAAAATGTTGTCATGCATTTATGATCCTATGTGTCAGTTTATTAGCAAGGAACTATCCTATAAACAGACAAAAGGCCTAAAGGCTATTATAGCAAAGAAAAGCACAGAAATGGGCAAGACTCGATACCCTTGATTATCAGGGAAATATAAACTGAAACCACAGTGAGACAACATCACAACCATCAGCTTCTGTAGAACTGTAGAACTGAGACACACTGGTCAGGATATAAAGGATGGTGAGACCTAGCACATTGAAAATATAAATTTATGGAGCCATTATAGAATCTTCTCTAAAGCCAAAAGAATGAATTAATTTATGGTCCAACAGTCCTATATCTGGGTGTCTGTCCAAAGGATCAGCAAACAAAATATCAAAGGATGTCTATGTTTCTCAGTATAACATAGCATTGTTCACAAGAGCCATTGTATGGAATCAACCCCCAGCTCACCACCTGACGAGTGGATAAAATTCACAAATGTATGCAATAGAATATTTTTGCTTGTGACGAAGGAAATTGTGCTATTTGTTCATTTAGATGAGGAGAGAGTACTGGGGTGATGTTGTAAGATTTTCCTGGGAAGATGTGAACAAAACACGCATCTGTTCAACAGAAACATGGAACCAATGACAGACCATGGAGTCTACCTTACCAGCCAATGAACATACTGGATTACTGATAGGAGTGTAGGTGAAAGGATGTGTCGTGGGCACAGGAGGCTCAAAGGCTACTGTGTCACCAAAGTCCCCACCCTAAATTGGATGGCTCATGGGAGCTGCATTCTGGAGTTCTCTGACTGGTTTGCAGCAAATTTGAGAAGGCAATTTCCTCTCTACCAAGGAGTTTTTGTGTGGTCTTTAGGAAAGTGGAATTTTATAAAACTTGTAAGTTTCAGGGACCCTTTGAGGCTTGTGAGTTCTTTACTTTCTAAATCGTAGGTATTTCTCTCTAAGATAAAGTGTTTGAATTTGGAAGAAAGCCCTACGAAACAAGTAGTAGATATGCCAGTTAGTTGACTCATGTTGGCAGGAGGCTGTTAGTCCGTTCCCGGCTGTTCAGCTTCGAAATAATCACAGAGAAACCATATTATTTGCAATACTGTTTGGCCAAAAACTTATGTATATTTCTAGCTTGCTCTTATATTCTAAAGTAACCCATCTCCATTAATCTGTGCAGCACCACAAGGCTGTGGCCTACTGGCAAAATTTCGGCAGGCTCCAGTATAGGCATCTGTCCCCTGTGGTGGATACGTGGCTTCTCCCTGGCTCTGCCTACTCTCTCTGTATATCTCTTTCAGCCTGACTTTACTCTGTTAAGCTATTGGTTGAAAGCAGCTTTTTTATTAACCAAGGGCAATAAAACATATGCTGTGAATCACCTCCCACATTAGACTCAGTCATTCACAATATAGATATCTAATATATTACTTATACTTCCATTACATATAAATAGTATTGGTAAATATAAAATAGAGCTTAAAATAAAATTTAAGAAGCTAGATACCACCATAACAAAACATACCAAAACAGTCATATATATTTATGCTTATGTAATTTCATTAACGTAGAACTGTTTTAAAGAGGAAAATGTATATAAAATTGTTTTTGAAACTTAAACTTTAAATATTTATAAAGAGAGAGGGATCTGATGGCAAATACATATAATTCCAGGTCCTGAGTAGTAGAGACAGGAGGATTACAAAATTTCATAGTAGAATTTCTCTCAAAAAAAAAAAAGGCTATTAAAAAGAAAAATGCTTAGTATGTCAGCATGGGGCCCCAAGTTCAGCTATCTAGCATCCACGGAGCCATATGAAGTGACACTTCTGTATCTCCAGTGCTATATGGAAGGGAATCACTGGGCAGTATGGCTAGCTGAACTGGTTTACTCCAGGTTCCATAAAGATTCTGTCTCAAAAAATACGATGGACCTATGGTTTGAAAAAGAAACTGCAATATCCACCTGTGCGGTGAAAGGCCAAGTGAGGTCTAAAGGAAGGAAATTGCAATTTGAAATTCAGGTCCAGATAGGTGAACAGGTAGGGCACGCCATTGAGTAGACTGAAACCAAAATTTAGGACCAAGCTGACTTGAGGCTCTAAAGCTAGTCCTAGGAGACATTTGCTTGTTGGTTTTGATACACATACCAAGTATTGCTGACAGGTTGTTGTGAAACAATGCCAATGTCAGGTGTCCATTTATTTATGGGCTGCAAATGAGGGAGCTGTATTCTTCCTCAGTCTGGAGTGTCTGAAATGATCTTAATACAACTGTGTGTTCCTACAGTATTAATTCACCCTGATAAATGTATAGATAGCTCACTTTCTACTCTGAGAAATAAGTCATTTATCAATCTGTGCTGTATGGGTGGTGTCAGAGAGATGGTGTGGTTTGTGGGTTCACCAGGAGCTACAGTCATCTCCCCCAGATCCCGCAAAAAAAATAAAAATAAAAAAATGAATTCAAAAACTGCTTGTAAAACGGAGTCTCCTAAACCTAGGCACAGCATGAAAACCTCCTGTTTTATATAGTACAATATGAAATAACTTAGAACAGGGCATAGGCTGATCTCAATAGATACCAACTATGGAAGACACCTATTGTCACCTTCTTCCTGCCACATGTTCACACATACACAGATATGTGCACATTCTTGAACACATATGAATATCTATTGTATGTATACCTAAAGACCACATACATACTACACACACACACACACACACACATGCACACACACAAAGAAAGCAAGAGAGACTGAGAGCACACGCACAATTCCAGCAATAATCATGCTTTATGGTTTTTTTTTTTTTGTTTNTTTTTTTTTGTTTGTTTTTGTTTTTGTTTTTGTTTTTTTTTTTTTAGCCAGTCTTGCACTTTATTGCCCTTCCATTAGGCCTTGACCGCATACTTGCGTAGCGGGTACAGCCTCTCCTTCCACTGCTGCTTCTTTGTCTTCAGCTTCTCCTCGTGCTTGGTGAGCCGCCGGCGCATGGCTCTAGTTTTCTTGGGTCGCAGGTCCAGAGGCTTGTACTTCTTGCCCTTGTAGAATTTCCTGAGGTTTTCCTTTTGAGTCTGGTTAATGACGGTGAGAACACGGGCGATGGATTTACGGACAACTCGTATCTTGGAGAGCTTGGACACGGCGCCGCCTGTCACCTTGGCGACGCGAAGCTGGGATAGCTCCACTTTCAAATCGTCCAGTTGTTTTAGCAGCTCCTCCTTCTTCTTGCCGCGCAGGTCCTGAGCCTTAATCTTGGCCATGGCTGCGTTGCTCACCGCTGAGGCTCCATGCTTTATTTTCTTACTTACTGCCTAATTACAGAGAAAATCTTGAAAAATAGGCATTACAATTACTATCTTCATTTCAGGGCCGAGAAACCAGAGCCTCTGCTTGGTGAGGTGACTTACTTAAAAGCATTTGGACAATCTACAATGCAGCCAGATCTTAAATTGACATCATTTGACTGCTTGCTCCATGTGTCTTCACTCCAGTCTACTGTACTGTGAGGAGTGCATTTGAGTAATTTTTCATTTGTATTAATTCTCTAAATGTACTCGGGGAGAAGGAAGAGGTACAAAAGCATTTTAAAAAGCAATTGGAAAATGAAAGTCAGGAGGGCAAGCCCTAAAGCACAATACACCAATTCAGAGAAATGAAGGGCAGGTCTAGCATGGTTCTGGGGCAGGCAGGGTAGGACATGAAATAGAAGCATTGAGGTCAAGCTTAAGATGACAAATGCCTGTGAGGCTGAATCCCCATTATTATTGTTATTCAAACAAAGACCCACAGCTGCTACCTGGACCTTTGGCCTAAACCACAGGCTCCTTTCAAATCTGTTGTGAATTCCTCTCAAAGGGTTCTTCTTAAGAAACATTTTTAAATGAATAAAAGATTAAAAAATGACAATGAATGGAGCTCCTGTGCTCACTTGTGAGTCTGTAGCTTAATAACTTAATAGCATCAGTTCCCAAGTCCCCCGCCCACGAGAATATTAAATAATAACAAAACAAAGCAAAATGCCACCCACTGCAGATTTGAAATATGAACCACAGTAGTTCATTTTGTAAGAGCGTCGCTGGCTCACTCAGAAAGCATGGATGGAGGAAGGAGGAAACAGTTGGGAAGAAAACTAAAAGTTCCTTTTTCATTCCTAGCATCAGACACTCTCCCATGCACTTGCAATGCAAGTCTCAAAAGAATTTGGTGAAGCAATGTTTTTCCCCTAGGCGGCTTTGGCAAATGTGTTGTGCAAACTAAAATCCAACTTGCCACCTGTTTTTGTAAATAAGGCATTTTATTTCTGTTAACTGAAGTACAGTCCTTGGTTGTTTTTGACTTAAAATTGCTACAAGGATCTTTCTCTGGCCTCCCCTTTGTCCCATGTGATTTCTGTTGCATTTTTTTTTTCGAAGAAACATAGAACGTAGAAGACAGAGTTTATCACAGAGGGAAGTGTAGCATCTGCAAGAGATGAGATTGAGGAATGGCCAAAGAGATCAGTAGGGAGGAAAATACTTTCGTTGGAATGCAGTGGACAATGGTTGGGAAGAATATCTAATGGGTGTCTTCTCTACAGAGACACCACTGTGAAGAAGAGCATTCCTAAGGCAAGAGTGGACAATAACCATGGGGCTAAGGTTTTGCTTTTGTTTTTTAAATCAAAGGTAGTTATCCAAGCAAGCAAAAATGAAATGGGTTGAATTTCCCTACTGTGATTACAGGAAAGAATAATGTGTTGTGGTCTGCTTCGGTAATTGTGCTTGCTTCCTGAAACATTTACCAGATATTTGTTCTAATCTTATTCTTCCAACTTCTGTAAACATGCCTGCCACAAAACAGGACTCTCACTCTGTTGTAGGATAGCCCTTCTGTATTCTGTGAGTATATGCTGCTCTCATTGGTTGATAATAAAAGTTGCTTTTCCCTATAGCAAGGCAGAAGAGAGGTAGGCAGGAAATCCAAACAGAATACAGGGAGAAAGAAAAATACAGTCGGGAGGGGCACCAGTCAACGGCTGAAGAAGGAAGATGCCAACAAACCAGTAAAAGTCAAGCCACGTGCTAATACATAGATTAGTAGAAATGAGTTAATTTAAAATGCAAGATCTAGTTAGTAATAAGCCTTAACTATAGGCCAAACAGTTAATTATTAATATTAAGTCTCTGAGTGATTGTTTAGAAGCAGCAGTGGCACAGGGCCAGACATGGCAACAGAAAACTTCTGTTTACAGTGGTCATGGTCCTTAGCTACATAGGTTAAAGTTCAAACCCACTATTAAGGAAACAGTTCAAAAAAATCTATAATGTAAAAACTGTGGCTGAGGAGCCAATCTTTCAGAGTGTTAGCGCAAATTATATNTATAATGCTAGCATAATGAAACCGAGTTCTCTGACTCTCCAAGTCATGTTTTTTTTTTCCCCCATGGTTGGATTTCTGCAATATTCTCATATTTTCATATTTCCTGAACCCTCCTTTGCTCTTTTCTTCCAATTAACCAGTCACATCAGATTGTGAATGGAGACGTCCCCACAAGGCAATAAGAGGCAGTTACCACTTGTGACAAGGATGAAAGACAGGACCCACGTTTGCCTGATTGGATTCAAACTAGCCCAGTTTGAGTTCTGGTGCAATTTTTTTTTTTTTTTTACAAAAGAATTACCTTGGCACTATACTTTCACTTTGGGAGCTCTTTTGTGCAACATGAATATTATTCATTGTTTCTAACACCTATGTGATTAAGTAAGCTTTGTACCATTTTCTGAGGAGTGTTTTCCTGATAGGACCAATAGACTCATTTGGACCACCCCTTAAGAAAAGAGCCAGTGAATAAAACTTCCTATCAAGGAAGTCTCTCACTAGATAGAAATCCTTGATATTTGGGGCATTTTGGGAAGTAATGGTACACATCTTTCATCCCAGCACTAGGGAGACAGAGGCAGGCAGATCTCTATGAGTTTGAGTCCAGTCTGGTCTTCAAAGTAAATTCTAGGACAGCCAGAAATGTTACACAGAGAAACCCTGCCGCCTCCCCAAAGAAAACAGAAAACCAAAAAGAAAAAAGAAAAGAAAGAAAGTAGTATTTTCTCGCAGGGCCAGAAATGCAACTCTGATCTCCATCCATTTAAAGAGTGATAAGAACTTGGATATTTTAGAGTCTGACTTCACAAATTGCTGATAATAAGGAAGACTCTGTACTGGTTATTTTAGTGAGTGTTTGACACAATCTAGGGTTATCTGGGAACAGGGAAACTCATCTGAAAAAATATCTCCAAATCATTGGCCAGTAGGCAAGTCTATGATGCACTTTCTTGGTAAATGATGGGGCAGCCAAGTCCAGTGTGTGTGATGCCATTCCTGGCCAGATGGTCTGGGTGGCATAAGTTTGTAGAGTGAGTCAGCCATGGGAGAAACTAGAAAGCAACATTCCTCCATGGCTTCTGCATAAGCTCCTGCCTGCATGTTCCTGTCCTGTCTTCCTTTCATGTTAAACTATCACACAGAACTGTAAGAAATAATAGACCCACATTTTCCCAAGTTACTTTTGATTATGATGTTTATTACAATAATAGTAAATAACGGGGGCAAAGTCTGTTCTCATTGCCTACTGATATCTTGATGACTATACAACATTATGATGGAGTAATTATAAGAGAAGTAAAACCATCGAGGCCTTTTTCTCTATCTAGACCATCTCGGAAAATTACTGTAGGCAGAAACACTGGGTGGGAAAGGAAATGTTATGTTCAAGGTCAAATAACTCTTCTTTAAAAACACATTGATCTCTCACATCTTTAGTTTAGTGACAGCAAAATGCAAAGATGATTTCAAAGCAGGGAGAATGTGGTCCTTAAAGGGAACTCTTGCACACGTAAAGTGATAATTTTGCGTTGAGAATCTGGAGTTGCAGTAAAGGAAAATTTTCTCCTCAGAATTTAAAGCGTTAATAAGATAGTAAGATAGTCAGTTCTCTCATATTTAATGTGAGTTTCACCTTCTCTTATGCCAAGAACACTCTTGATTGTTTTAGTCTTTAGATGTGGAAGGAAATATTGATATATGCCAAGTATATCCTTTGCTATCAGTTGAAATATTTGTATTCTGCTAAAAAATGTGCTCACTTTCAAGGAATTTCTGTTTGAATGTGATATTTCTTTGGGTGCTTTGCTTTGCTCTGGTTTGCTATCATGTTGCCATGGAGGAAGGGGTGAACAAGGTTGCTGACTTCAATCCACAGAGAGGAAAAGACTTAGCAGGCAAGAGGAAACATCTGGGTGCAAAGATGTGAATCTCTGAACCAAAGGTGGGTCCTTTAAATTTTTTTTTTCTTTGTAACATTTATTTGCATCCTAATTAGCTATCCACTAGCTTGGAAACTTGGGGGTTTGTTTATTTTTTAATATCACCAGATCACAGAGTGAATATGTCATGAGATTATCACATTGAAAAGTTGCTTTAGAAGGGAAGATAACAATCTGGTGTCTTCCTTGTTAACTGTGACCGGGTACCCAATGATACACTAGTGTCACAGCATCTCTCCCCTCACTTGTCCAATGGGTTATTATGAACTTCAAAGTAACTAAGGTATGTGCATACAGCTTACAGCAACTCAAATACAGCTTGTAGATAAGGAAAGAAAAAAATTAGAGGTGTCATCTTAGGGTGATAACACTAATGCTAATAATAAAAAAGATGAATAGTTGAACATCTTATGAAATATAAAGAGACTGTTTTATTATTTTATGAGGGAAATTTTATACATCAAGGTGTTTCTAAGAAAAGGAAACAAGATCACTGAAAGACTCCTCACACATCACATTTCGGAGAGCGTTTGCCCAGGGAATATTGTGCCAGTCAGGGGATGGGGAGGAAGAATGAGTAAGGCTTCTCAGAACCCAACTTAATACAAAAATTCATAAGTAGAAATAAAATATAAGAAGACGAACGGTCTCTGTTGACACCCTCTTATTAGTGATTTCTTAGTAAAGTTATCCTTTGCTAGTTAGTTCTCCCTGTGCATTCCTCTAGCAACTCACATTCAGTCATCTAACACTCAACTCTTATTCTCCACATCCTCCCATAGAATAACCAAGGACACTTTCCCCTATTTATGATTTATGTCACATTAAAGTATTCTTTCTTATTAATTGGCCCGGTTTCTTTGGCAGGAAAATGGTTTTGTTTTGTTTGTGCCATCTAAAACTCATCAGATCTACTCTCATTTGGCCAGGCTTACTTATAATGAGTCTGGCCAAATAGTTTGTCATGTTTTCCTACGCCCCAGCCATGCCCTTTATTTGACTTTCTGATTTCAACTTCATCTCTTTCTACTGAGCTTTCCTAACTGCTCTTTTGCTCAGTTGTTTTCTCTTCCATGCTCACACAGTGTGGCACAGAAGGTGATGGTCTTCCTGCTTTGTAAATGGATGATTGGCCACTTTCTTGCACTACACCAGACCACAGAATTTAATTCAGAATAGAGTAGTAAATTCTATTACCTTGGTGACTTATTCCTGATTGGCAGGATTATAAATATTTACTCTATGTATATCAAAGTGCTAAACTGCCTTGAGACCTCAGGAGATGGCTGAATCTATAGACATTAATGAATTTTTGCCCTAGAGTGATTTTCAGATTAACATAAATCTGAATAAAATATAATTTAAGTGTATACATTATGTACAATAAAAGATTTTAAAATAAATAATAAAAGTGAATAAGATTATATTGTTCTATTGACAGCTCTAAAATGCCTTGTCCTCAAGTTTTCCTTTTGTTTGCAGAAGAAAGAACAAAGATATTCCGTGAGATTTATTTCCCATGATTTTTGTCCTGAAAGTTTTGTATCTTTCTATTTTTAGCTTGTTAATTTATACAAATGAGAATATACTTATCTGAAGGATATTTTAGAACAATATTAATTTTAAGAAAATACATACTATATTCTGCAAATTGTGATAGCTGTGGGAAATCTTTAATATCTAGTTTCATGGATTCTAAACCCTTTTATGTGACAACACATTGGGAAATCAGAGGTTTTTATAATACTCTGTGATATGAAAACTTTTACAGTGCATTTAATTTCATTACATGAAATCAGAACGTATTTACCATGAGAAAATGTAAGTTTACTATGTGTGTTTCCCTTCTTTTATTATGCTGGTGAGGGTTATCAGTTGCCTGTGTTTTTGTGGGTGCAGTTAGATTCCTTGGGTAGGGGTTTTCCTTCTAGTACTTTCTGTAGGGCTGGGTTTGTGAATATGTATTGTTTAAATCTGTTTTTATCAGGAAATAACTTGTTTTCTCCATTGATGGTGATTGAAAGCTTTGCTGTGTATAGTAGTCTGGGCTGGCATCCGTGGTCTCTTAGTGTCTGTAGAACATCTATCCAGGACCTTCTGGCTTTCATGGTTTCCATGGAGAAGTTGGGTGTACTTCTGATAGGTTTATCTTTATATGTTACTTGGCCTTTTACTTTGTAGCTCTTAATATTATTTGATTGTTCTGTATGTCTTGTGTTTTGATTAACACAAGGGGATGTTATTTTGTTGTTTTATTTTTTTGATCCAGTCTAATTTGTGTTCTGTAAGCTTCTTGTATTTTGATAGGGGTATCCTTCTTTAGGTTGAAAAAGTTTTCTTCTATGAATTTGTTGAATATACTTTCTGTGCCTTTGAGCTGAAAACCGACCATTACTTCCTGAAGAGACCAGTTTGAATGTCAAGATTATGGTGAAATTATTGTTAAATATGCACCTATACCTACCAGCATGTTAATGACAATGTAGTTTATTTGGGTTTTTTTTTTCTTTGGATTTTCGAGACAGGGTTTCTCTGTAGTTTTTGGTGTCTGTCCTGGAACTAGCTCTAGACCAGGCTGGCCTCGAACTCACAGAGATCCTCCTGCCTCTGCCTCCCGAGTGCTGGGATTAAAGGCGTGTGCCACCACCGCCCAGCTAGTTTATTTGTATTTTTAATATTGACAAAATTATTTGCATGTTTAAGTTTGGTCTTTCTTCATTTATAGAAGTTTGCCAAAATACTTAATTTATAATTTCTCTTGAATTTTTATCCTTTCTTCTGTATCTATTCTATTATTCAGAGAAGTATGGTTTCTTATAATAGGCATTGGGGGTTTTTAATTGCTCTGGGAAGAAGTTTCCTCTATGACGGCAGGTAATGACTGAACCAAATTTGCCATAGGTGCCTGTGAGAGCTCATCAAAGGTATTTCTTAACAGGAAAGGATTACTTTGAAAATCTCTTTTGTTGATCTATATTCATTAGTCCAATGCCTGCCTTTGTTATACCTTCTGCATAATCCAAATGGATGGGCATTTTGTTTGGATTATGATTAGAAAATAAATCATTGTTTCTAGGAATGCTGTGGTTACAGTCCCTTTTAAAGTGACCTTGCTTGCCACAATTATAACTTGTCATTTTGATGTTTCCTCAAACCTCTTAAAATTATCTCTCCTATCCAAGAATCATCATGTCCATGAGATTCATATTGATTGTATCTTGGATTCATTCCTCCAAGAGTGCTAACTATGTCTTTAAATTATTCTTTGCATTGAAAATTAAAATTTTCAAAAGCCAGAGATTTGATTATTATTTGTCTAAGGTCTGAATTTGGTATCTTCTATTTACTGCTAAAGTCAATCTTTATAAGAAATCCATGAAGGCTTCCTTTGGGCCCTGTATAACTTTAGTAAATGGCTCAATTTTCTTCCCTACTTCTCTAGTCCTTTCTCAAGCATTCAAAGCTGCTGTGTGGCGTGGTCCATTAGGGCATGGTCATCATATAAAGACTGCCTTTCTATATTAGCATAATCTCCTTCTCCAAGAAGTTGATCTTGGGAAATCTCCATATCACTAGCTTTGCTCTATTGTTCAATAGTCTTAGCCACTTCTCTGAACCAGGTACTCCATTGTAATTGTGGACCAGACTCTAAAACAGCTTTAACCAAGTCTATCAAGTTTTTAGGGATAGTTCTATGTTTTGGGAGGCAATATGTCTATGCCTGGCTGGCCTGACCCATCACACAGAAACTGTATAAATTACAACACTGCTTGGTCTATTAGTGTATGAGTATTTCTAGCTTACTCTAATATCTTAAATTAACGCATTACTTTCATTTTGTATTTTACCATGAGGCCCGTGGTTTACAGGCAAAGTTCTGGCCCATCTGTCCCTGACTGTGGCTACATGCCTTCTCTCTGACTCTGCCTTCTTTCTTGCAGCATTCAGTTTTGGTTTCCCTACCTAGCTCTATTCTACTCTGCTATAGGCCCAAAGCAGTTTCTTTATCAATCAGTGGTAATCACAATATACAGAGGGGAATCCCACATCAGTTCTATTACAGTCCAAACGTAAATTTATCATTTTCTTCACAAAAGATGAATGTATGCCATATGACACCATTGCTTCCTTGAAACTCCTTAAATCTAACATTGGCACAGTAGTCCAATTAGCTCTTACAGAGCCTCTATCATTTGTTGGTTTCTGAAAAGTCCCTGGATGGATTAAAGCTGGCTGTTTGAAAACCTTAGGCTGTTTTTCTCTATCATTTGGTAGTCAAACCAAACCACTTTTTAAGAGATACACCAAGAATTATGAAAACAACAACAAGAATTATCAAAATGATAATTAACAGTATGTCAATTCTGGTTAAGTTGATTATCCCTTCATTTAGTTGTTCCAGTTTAAAATCATGTATTACATAATCAAGCAGAGACCTAACTTTCTCTATTGTAATTGTGTTTCCATTTTTTAAAGTGGGAAAAACCCTCTCCCTTTTAACTAATTCCTCCCTTAAGAATTCCCAAATTCCTCACCAAATCTGCTGCCGATGATGATGAAGACATACAGCTTATTGCTGCTGTGTAGAACAGTAAAAGCCTGACTGCATTTCAAAGAACCTATCTATTTTGCCAGCAATCTGAAAAGGGGGTTCAGGGAAAGTCCACCAGGAGAGAAGAAAGGAAAACCTAGCCTGTGGGGCAATGACTCTAGTTGTGTATTGTTCTGGCATATGCTGTTGGCTGTAGAAACATAGGGATATGGTTTTTTTTTTCATGAATTCATACCACAAAAGTTGGGTGCTAGATGTAGTATGGATAATAAAAACACAGAGACAGATGTTGGGATTCAGACTGAGGATCAGAAAGGAAAACAGCCAAGCCACTAGATAGCTCTAACTTCTAATAAATCTTCAGACTGAAAAGAGAGCAAGTTTCTGCATGATCCTTCCTTATATTCCCTTTTAGTGCTGATATTAAAGGCATGTACCAACACTGCCCAGCCTCAATGGCGAACTAGGCTGCTGGGATTAGAGGTGTGTGCCACTACTGCTTTGCCTGTATGGCTGAATAGTGTGGCTAGCTTTGCACTTTGATCTTCAGGCAAGCTTTATTTATTAAGACACAAACTATCAATATAAGCCCTGGTGACAGAGAGTATATCATTGGCATAGGACATCAAGGGTAACTTTGTCTGATGATGTGAGAGGGAGATGCTCAATATTTCTGGAAACATATTAAGTATTAAAGGAAAGCTGATAACAAATGACACATATAGTCTGCCCTTTTCTGTGTTCTTGATATGTAGCCTGTAGGCACTGTGACTCCTAAAGAATTTAAGATTTAGAAAGAAAGAGGCATGGTTACATTTTAGCTCTTTCATGTGTATGCTGAATGATATTCCGTGACTCAATGGGCTGGTGTTCAATTCTGTTTAACGTATTCCTATCTAATAATAACAGTGATGATATAGATGATAGCATTCACAAATAAACTCACATGTCTTGTTTTTCTAGAGACAAGGTCCCATGATGAAGCCAAGGCTGAAGTAGAATTATAATGCTTCCTGCCTCTTTCACCTGAGTGCTGAGATTACAGGTGTGTACCATCATTCCTAGTTCTGAGTAATTTTTAATTCCTTTATTTATTGAGATTATAACATAATTGCACCACATGCCCCTTCATTTTCCTCCCACCAAAGACTACCATACACCCCTCCTTCCTCTCTTTCAAATTCATGACCTCTTTTTTTATTAACTGTTCTTACATACTTGTACACACATGTATCTTATTCCTAAGTACATCATATAACATGTTCAGTGTATAGAATATTACTTACATTTATGTTTTCAAGAACATATGCACAAAATGTTTTATATTTATAAACATTAGTATCAAATTGGTACTCACTGATATAAGGTATGAGTTGGGATATAACAAAATTTTCATTTTCTTACTATTCCACTAAGATAATAATACATGCTTAGTGAATAAACTTGATATATGAACTGCAGACATAAGAACTTGATATATGAACTGCAGACATAAGAACTTTGGTGATATGAAGTATAAAGGAGCTAAGTGATGTACTCCTTGAACATGGAAAATTGATAACAATTGCTGCTGCTTTCATCAGAACCACACATAATTTTTGTTTAAAATACACATGTTCTTTTTTAAAGATACATGAGTGAGTACATCCCATGTTCCTCTTTTGGGGTCTGGCTTACCTCACTCAGGATAGTGTTTTCTATTTCCATCCATTTGTATGCAAACTTCAAGAAGTCCTTGTTTTTTACTGCTGAGTAGTACTCTAATATGTATACATTGCATACTTTCTTCATCCATTCTTCNATGGCAATGGGTTTTTGATCCTACTGCACGTACTGGCTTTGTGGGAGCCTAGGCAGTTTGGATGCTCACCTTACTAGACCTGGATTAAGGTGGGTGGTCCTCGGACTTCCCACAGGTCAGGGAACCCTGATTGCTCTTTGGGCGGATGAGGAGGGGGACTTGATTGGGGGAGGGGGAGGGAAATGGTAGGCAGTGGCGGGGAGGAGGCAGAAATCTTAATAAATAAATAAATTAATTTAATAAAAAAACATGAAAAAAAAAGATACATGAAAATCCTCCCAATTGAATGTTAAGACAGCATAGCTATATCATCATCTCCCAATGTTTTCTTCCTGTGCGTTGTTCAAATTGCTGAGTCTACTAACTACATAAGCTAATGTATGCACAGATATTCTGCCATGGTTTTATATACATTATACCGGTGCAGTTTCCAGGGAACTGTTATGTCTCCTTGAGTGAAGATCCTACAGCAAGTGAACAGATGAAATTAAGAAGAGAAGTGGCGTTATTCATTATTCCTGGGTAATTACGTGGTGCTGTGTTTGGTTTCCACTCTATGGTTTAAAGAGCCTTAATTAGCATAGAAGGAGGTATTAGTTTTCCACAGTAAGATTCAAAATAGTTAAGCTGGCTTTCAGTGATGGGCATAGGAAATGGGGCGGGGCAGGTTCATGACCTGGTGTCACATCCTGCCTCTGAATTGTCCTGCTTAGATGATTTGTATGTGAACTACAATGCATGATGGGTCATGTCTGGCTCACCATACAGAATATTTTAAAATATCCCATATACCAAGTACTCTGACATCTTTTCTTATTGTTGTTATGACATTTTATTACTTCTATAGAAAAAGGAATGGTAAAGTAACAACTAAGAATTTTAGATACTTTACAACTCCATAAATAATATTATAAATACTATAGCCACTAGTATCACAGATCATACAGATTCAGTAGGGTATATATAAAGAGAGACAGATCTAGATACATGTATATATTCTGTATGATCTGTGACACTAGTGTTTATACTATTTGCAATATATAATATTATGATTTATAATTATATATATATATCAAAGTTAATAGTATGGCTGTGAAATTTACCATAATTTTAAACAAAATGAGCATTTATGGGAGCTGTAAATTAAATATAAAAGCACCAGGGAAATATGTATTATGTTCAATGATGTTATCTTAGCTTCATAATTTTTTTTTTTTTTTTTTGGTTTTTTGAGACAGGGTTTCTCTGTGGCTTTGGAGCCTGTCCTAGAACTAGCTCTTGTAGACCACACTGGCCTCAAACTCACAGATATCCACCTGCCTTTGCCTCCTGAGTGCTGGGATTAAAGGCATGTGCCACCACTGCCTGGCTAGCTTCATAATAGTAAAGAGTATTGTGTTTAAGTGCATACACACAAATGCACACAAAGGCAAAGCTAAGTAGTATTAAAATATATGAAGTGGAGATATTAAAGAGCTAAGGTGAGGGTTATGTATTCTTCCAAATCCTGGGCAAGTCTCGATGAACCAGATATCTTTTTAAGTCTATGTATCTGTAGGATAGACAGTCCCTAATTTATGATAACTATAAATATGATTAATATGATTCCAGGCTTACATAGTTATAACTCAGAGTATTCTCTTTTCTTCTTTTTCAAGTGTAGATAACAAGTTTGTATCTCACAAGCTTTTAGCTAGCATGTGTCAGTGGCTGCAAGCATTGAAAATCCGTGAACTTGCTTGCACTATTTTATGGTATCTTTGATGTGAACCTTAACATAGATAGTAGGTGCATCTGTACATCTTGTCTTCTGAAATATAGAGTTATAAAAGTATTTATGCAGCTGGTCATGGTGGCACATGCCTTCAATCCTAGTACTCGGGAAGCAGAGGCAAGCAGATCTCTGAGTTTGAAGCCAGCCCAGACTACAGAGAGAGCTCTAGTACAGCCGTAGCTACACTGAAAAACCACGTCACCACGTCTCAAAAAAAAAAAAAAAAAAAGTTAATCATATGTGTTTCAAAATGGTGTATGTTTTTACACAATTTTAGTATGCAAGTACATTTCTTAATTTTATTTACTGTGCTTGCCCTTTAGTGGGTAAATTAGGGAAAATTTGCTTTAAAGTTTTTATAATATGAAGATATAAATTAATCAATACTTATTTGGTCATATGTTAGTGGATTCAGCTTCCTATATGTTGTTTAAACTTTTACAAGTATGTTCATATGTTCATAAGGGAAACTGAAATACAAGTGCAACTTTTCATATTTTTTTATGGTTTGATATAAAAATTGTCTCAGCCTTAAGAAAAGCTACAGGTAAACTGCTCATTTCCCAGTTCTCAGGCACACTATGTAAGCTCAAAATGAACTGTAATCTTTAGTGCTTCCTGGATCTTCAGTACTACTATCTGAGAAGCTTATCATTTTTTTAAGTGGGGTCAGCCATTTTTCCTTTGAGAATCAGTGTGTTCTTCCAACAATAGTTATTCAATTTAGACAAAGAACAGGCATTAATTGTAGCCATTCTTATTCTTCAACCCTGACTACCTCTATTTTTTTATTCTATTTCTTCTCTGACAGTCCTTTCTCTTTCTTTATGTTCCCATCAGAGATATCCCTTTTATACAACTGTCTGAACTCATCCCGTTCTAATTTTCTCTCTTTTAGAAATCTCAAGTGCCCAAGAGAATGGAACACATCAGGGTTCAGGAAATGGCCTTTCAATATTTCCAAGATACTGAATGTTCCCATCTTGCTAAAAAAAAAAAAAAAAAAAAAAAAAAAAGACCCATTACCCAATTTATGAGTGTGCCTTGGAGGAATGTATGATGTCGTCTGTAAAATCATTTGACAGGTATTCAACAAAAACTCCATATGCTCAGATCCAAGCCAGGCATTGAGCACAAAGTTCATGCTGGCCTTGTCCTCCTCTGCCCCTAACTTTCACAGTGGGTTTGCTGATGAATTTCCTACAAGTAAACAATTAGAAAAGAATGTCAGTGAATAGATATGAAGCAGAGGACCCAAAGGAGGGAATATTTAAGGGTTTAGGGACAAGAAGTTTAGGGATATGGAGTGAACTTTCATGGACCAATTTTGGATACATGAGCCTTTGAATAAGTGTAACACTCACTGTAAATGGAACAACTTGTGGATTCCTGTGGTCCTTAGCAAGGAAAACTAGTCCATTTTCCTATTTAGAGCCTATCAATTACTCTATGTTATCATGTTTAAAGCTATACCTGGTTATGATTGCTTATACCATTCATTTATATAACATGAATAATCGTCAGTAATAGATGTTCACAGTCATCAGAAAGATGGATGGCATAGCAATAAGTAAAAACAATGTTTGTAGAATCACGGTAACTCTTGTTTTGGAAGTTAAACTCATTCTGTCTGATTAAAAAGGGGGCGGGACAGCAAAAACATGAAAGGGAAAGATACAAAATTGTAGAAATGATCAAAAGTAAAAGATGATCAGATAGTAAAAGTTGATTAAAGACTATAAGCTATATCATATTTTGCAAAGGTCCACAGGAATTGATAATGAGGAAGACATCAGCTTAGTCAAAAAACAGGGTTAAATATAAACTTGGTATGCCTCAGCATACACAAGCACCTTTGCATCTACAGATATCTCACTTTTTTTAAAAAAAAATGTTTCCTTCAATTTTTATATCACAGTCCAATCTCATGTAGAACAGAAAAATCTTACAAGCTAAAAGTTGTATGTGCTCATTTAGATACTTGTCTGTGTGACACCCGACAAGTTTTTAAAATCTCCCAGCCTTGAGAATTTGCAAAGTCTAAAAGAGAAACACCTACATCACATTGCTTTGCTCTGAAGGGACATGCTAAGGAAACACTGTTGAATACCTGTAAAAACTGAAAGTCTAGGTTTGGAATCTGCAGTTGGAAGAACAAGATGGCTCAAGGTAGAAGAGAAAACATTGAAAAATGGACTGTACCCATGAATTGGTTGCAGAACTTCAGCAGGGTTGTATACCATTATACAACCTCTAGGCTGGGAGTGACTCTGCAAGATCACATTTCCACTGTTAAAGTTAACGGTAGACAATTTGCATGTGAAATGGATCAGCTTATGACCTCAGTGCAGAGGAGAGGGGCTGTGTGTGTTTCAGCTAATTTTGAAGTTGAGCTAACTTTCAAAAGAATAACAGCCCATGAGGCTAGTAGAGAAGATTTCACTAAATGGTACATATAAAACATTTCTCAGGCTGCTCATACAGGAGTCCAGGGACATCCAACAGAAACTCCCTTGCTCTCTATGAACCTTAATCTCACAGCTGCATGTACTATGAGAGTGCCACTGATATTTATTTGCCAAAAGAAAACCACTTACGGTAATTAGTCTAAGGTATTTATATTGCACCTTTCCCCAAACAGCCATGTGTTGAAGGCTTGCTGTCTGGGGTTGGCTCAGGAAGTTCTGGAAGGTTATGCCTTTGTAGATGGGTTCCTGTCGGTTGAGGGGGGTCCTTTAGATTGTGGAACTAGTATCTTCCTATTTATTTGCAGCTTTTGGGTCCTGGCTCACAAAAGTAGCTATTTGTTCTACATATATTCTCACCATGGTGTTGTGATTCATTGGAGACCTAAAGCACTGCTCTCACTGGCTTGGAAGGAGGCTGTAAAATCATGAGGCCAACAAACCCTTTATTCTTTTTACAATCACTTGATACCTTCAAGCAATTCATTCTAGTAAAAAGAAGTTGAAGAATTTAAGATGGACCACTTCTCACTTATAAATCTCTACACTTTGTAAGAATCTCACATCTTGTCTATTTCTATGATATTTCCTTCTAGCATTAAAAGTGGTGTGAGAATCATTGATTGCTCATGGATAAACTCTGGGTCACTTTAATATGTCTAATTTTTAATTTTATTAAGATAAAGTTAGAAATTATATCACACTGATTGAAATTATTTGTATGCTCTCTCAGAATTCTTGCTGAAAATCTAATTTTAATTAGATGATAAAATTTATATATGGGGATTTTGAGAGTAAGTATGTCATGAGTCTGTAACTCCTATGTTGGAACAAGTTTCTCTATAAGAAGAGGCCAAAGAGGCAGTTAACTGCCTTTGACTTTTTTCCCCTGACATACCCACACTGAAAGCTGTAGTGGCATTTCAATTATATTTTAATAAATAAAAACTGCCTGAATAGCTGAGAGAAAAAGAGTACCACTGCTCCGCCTTACAGACCAGGTAATGATAACATGCAACTTCCGTCCCAATAACCACAACGACACACACCTTTAATCCCAGTAGCTACAATGACACGCATCTTTAATGCCAGTAGCCATAATGACATGCACCTTTAATCCCATTAGCCAGACTAATTGCCATAGAAATTGGGTGGTAAATGTCTTTAATCACAGTGGTGGATGCATTTAATCCCAACCCTAGAGAGGATTTTAAAACAGGAAGAAACAGCACTCAACACAAAGTCTCATTCTGAGATTCCAGGACAGGATCACCATTTCAGTCTGAGTTCGAGCTAAGAGCCAGTGGCTGGCTGTTTTGCTTTTTAGATCTTCAGATTGAACCCCAATTTCTGACCTTGAGTTTTTATTAATCGTGTATCAGTAAGCCATTGGGATCCTGGGAGAAGAACGTAAGCCCCTTGCCAAGCCAACACTCTGAAATATATTACAGCTTTTTAATAAACCAGTTTTTCATAGTATTTATGACTTCAGATATAGCACACTCATAGTAACATTATGTCAAAATAATCCACAGACCACAGGTGGCACGGCCTTAAGAGTTTTGTGTCCTGGGTTTGAGTCTATGTTTTTCTGCTAATTGTTGCCACAACCTTAGTGTGACTTCTTTGTTTACTCAGAACTTGAGCCCCAGGGACATACTGAAAGAGAAAAAGATAATTTTACATCGTAACTTATGGCTAGACTTTTTTTAAAAAAAAATGATGTTAAATATATTTTTGTATGCTACAATTGCTACCAGTAATGTGAAACAAAATCCAGATTCACAAAAATACCCAAGTTTGAATTAGAAATTAACTTTGATCTTCCACTTACAAATGTGAACCTGGATCTGTAGATACCGTCAGTGTCAAGAAGGCGTTCATGGTCTCCTGAGGAAACCTGAGTACCTGGGTCTAAACTCTCTAAGTCTAATAATCAGGCAAGTAGATGGTGACAAGCAGGTTTCACAGATACTCTGCATTTTAGGTTTTTCTTGGCAGCTAAATTTGAGTAATGTTACCCAGGCATGATATAGTTTTAAGAGCATTAATGGTTATCAATTGTGTCGATACACTTGATATGAAGACTAACTATCCATAAAGTCCATAAGGTACCTCAATCAAAACCTTATACAGGGAAATCACTTAATCCATGCTAGTAAATATATTTATTTCAATTATGTTTCCTGAAATGGAAAAGGATTAAGATTCTTCTCCCTACAGCATAGTATAATTTATTTTGAAATGTTAGGTCAACATCAAAACACAGGTGAAATTTTTCTAGTTGGTAAAAGTGAATAGGAGGGAAGATAAAGTATAAGTGATAGTCATAGATCTTAGATCTTAGGTGTAATATGTAACAAATTTTACACACACTCAGAGAGAGAGAGAGAGAGAGAGAGAGAGAGAGAGACAGAGAGAGAGACAGAGAGACAGAGAGAGAGAGAGAGACATTCAGATACACTGGAGTTCTGGTTGTTTACTGTGTAGAATTCATTTTCTTCTTCAGCATTAAACCTCGGGGTATAAGAACCCAGGACTTCCAGAAAATCAGCAAATGTTACTTTGTTCCAGAAAGTTCTTTACCCCTCTGATATCAGTGAGCTCTAAATAACTAGTTTCGTTAGTTCTTTTTTACTATTATTAGAAAAATTTATAGATATACAAGATGTACCTTGATCTACTCCCTTAGCCTTACTTCAATTCTCCTGAGGGACCTAAAATTCATTTCCCTCTTAAACACAGGCCCTCTCTTTCTTCTATAACCCACTGAGTCCAATGAGTGCTGCCCACATGCACATGAGCATGATGAAATTCACTAGAACATGGTCAACTTACTACATAAAGAAAAGTAACTCTCCAGGAGTCATCGGCTGCCAATAACTCCTCAGCCAGAAGTAGGGGCCTCAGGCGCATCTCACCCCCATTCTGGAAACTTTAGCCAACTTGATCTTGCATAGTTCTTCGGTAAATGACCATAAATGCTGTGATTCCATGTGTGTAACAGCCATTCCCAGTCAAGAAGACAGCACTCTGCAGACATGCCTCCCTATCCTTATTGCATTTTTTTAGTCCCCTCTTCTGAGATGTGCCCTAAGCCTTTGAAGGAAAAATGGAGAAAGATGTCTCACCTGAAACTGAGCTTCCACACTCACTCATTTACGGCAGTTGAACTGTTCAGAGACTATATTAACCACTTCCCACAGCAATAAGCATCTCTGACCAATGTTGATAAGAGCATAAATCTACGGGCATAGGCATAAATATTTAGGAGGCAGTTTGACGATATTTAGCAAAACCAGCATCAGCATGTTTTCCTCTATGTCTTCCTAAGATTGAGCTTGCACCACAAGAACTTCATGCCTTTTTACTGAGATAACAGTACACTCATGTGCTCATTACTGAACTACTCATGATAGCTAAGAAATGGAATCAACTTAGATGTTCATCACTGACAAGTGTGTCAGAATGTGATACATGTTACGCATAAAGAAATATTTCTTGATTGTAGTGAAAAATGAATTTTGCAAGTAATGGATGTAATTATAAGAAATTATACTGAGTGAAGTCACCTATGCTTCAAAAGATGAATGCTGCATGTTTTTCTTCATATTTGATTTCTAGCTTCAAATATGTTGTTTTGCATGTTTAACCTGAAACGCTTGTTGAAAGCAGGAATCTAAAAACAGACTTGTTAAGAAGAGGAATACTGAGAACAGAAAATTTCAAATGGATGAGGTATAGTGGGGATGAGAAATGGGAGCATGAGAGGAGGAGAAACCAAAATGAAGAGTACATGGAACGGCTACAAAGAAATCTATAATCTTACAACTGACGGAAAAAGATAATGAGGGCCTTGCAAAACACATGAGACCTGGTTAGTTTTGATTGTTAATTTGCTACAACTTGCAAAGAGAGAAGTTCAGTTTGAGAATTTCTTTTACACAGATTTGTTTCTGGACATTCTATAGGGCATTGTCTTGATTACTAATTGATTGAGAAGATCATAGCCCACTATGAGTGATACCATGTCAAGGCAGATAGTTCTGGGATGAGTACGAAAACTATGTGAGAATATGCCAGTGAGTAAGTCTGAGATTACACAAGCAGGCAGCATTTCTCTATTATTTTTGCTTGAAGGTCCTGCCCCTGACTTTCTATCCCAGCTTCCTCGAGGATGGACTGTGCCCTAGAAGCGAGAGTGAAATAAATTTATCCTTTCCCAAGTTACTTTTGGAAAAATATTATGTGTTCTCAGCACTTTGACCAGTTATAAATCTCTGCATTATCTACTGTTCAATGCAAAATTTAGTCTATCTGATCAAGGTTGAGAGAATCACACATGATTGAGGTCTAATCACAGTATTTTAAAAGCAGTTTGACAGCTTTAAATTAAGCCCCAATCCTAACCCTAACTCTAACCCTTAAACCTAATCTAACCCTCTAAGACATTACTCTAAATGATAATTTGTTAAATTGCCATTTAAGAAAACAATGGAGGTTCAACCCTGGGTTATATGACTTCCCCAACCATAGACTTTTGAGCATATTTGTATTTCAATTAATTTCTTTCTACTGTTCAGATCTCAATCTAATCATAAAGTATTTAGTTACCTCTTAATGGTCATATCTACCACTATAGTATCATAGGATACATTTTGCCTGGCATGTTGGTATTGTATGTAACATTTAGGATCCAGCACGAGGTAATACTGTTGCTATCTCTTCTCTCATGGCAATCTGAAAAGCACCATCTAGCATTAGGAAAGTACGGAGGTACTTTCTAAGTCATTTGGAGATAGTTTTCTCTGTGTCGTCCAACCAAAATGTGTAGTGTCTTCAGTGGTAGAACTTAAGAACTTAAAACCAGGTAACCAAGAACAATAGCTATAGTCTGTATCAATAGAGGTATTTCTGGAGTCTCTCTGACCAATAGCTCATAGGGAGTTATCCTGTGCCTCTCTTTTAGAAGTATAACTGTGAATGTTCAACTTTAATTGGGTGTTGGGATAGCAAACTCATCAATTCTCCCTACAGCTTTAAAAATAAGAAACAAGATGGGTTGGAAACAATGGAAGAGCTTGAGGTTATAAAAATATCACATGGATGCTGTTTCATAGATATAGCATGTTCATTGCACTCAGAAGCCTCCAGCAACTATGGTTACCTGCACAAGATTTGCACAAGACAATGTTAGATAAAAATTCTAGAATGAATGTTGATTCTTCCTCCTAGTTATAGAGTCATTGATAGTTGTTAGGTATTAAGAAAGAGAGAGACAGACAGACAGACAGAGACAGAGAGAGAATGAATTTTCTTTCAGAATTCAACCACTGGTAGTTTGAATATTCTCCAATGACTGCCCCCAAATGAATGTTCATATGGTCAGTAGCAATATGACTCGGTTTGTTAAAGTGCCAAAGGAAGAAGACATGAAGTTAGAGTTGGAGGGAGCATGTATTAAAGGAACCTTGGAAGAGTTGGAGGCGATTTAAGGAGTGGATGTCTTACTTTAATTTCTAATGCTGTGGCAAGTCCCATGACTAAAAGCATGTACTTTTGTATACTGTAAAGATTTACCACTTATATTGGTTTAATACAACATTGATTGGCTAGTAGCCAGTCAGGAATTATAGGTGGGGTACCCAAACTAAAAGAACTCTGGGAAGAAGAAAGGCAAAGAGCCAGTCACATCCTCGGTCAGATACAGAGGAGGAAAGATGAGAATAACTCACTGATAAAAGATGCCAAGCCACATAGCTAAAGATAGATAATAATTATGGGTTAATTTAAGATGTAAGAGGTAGTTAATAATAATCATGAGCTAATAGGCCAAACAGTTTAAAATTTATATAGGCCTCTGTGTGTTTCTTTAGAACTGAATGGATGTAGGATTGGACAGGACAGAAACCTCTGTATACAAAAGTGACTTTGAAAGGAAAAGATTTATGTCACCTTGCTGATTACAGTTTATCATGGAGAGTCAGTGTGGCAACTCAAGGCAGAAAGCAAGAGGCAGGAACTAAAGCTGAATCACTATTGCTATGCTTGGCTCTCTCCTCCTACTCTTTTTTTTATGTTAAATTTAGCTTTTTTTTTTCCTTTCTTTTTTTTTATTGAGAATAAGAAAAAAAAGTTTCCGCCTCCTCCCAGCCTCCCATTTCCCTCCCCCTCCCCCCAATCTTCTCCCCCTCCCCCCTCTCTTCTCCCCCTCCCCCCAATCTTCTCCCCCTCCCCCCTCTCTTCTCCCCCTCCCCCCACTCCTCTCACCCCCCCTCTCCTATCCAAAGAGCAGTCATGGTTCCCTGCCCTGTGGAAAGTCCAAGGTCCTCCCCC
>NW_026067949.1:1217029-1310089 GCF_014885135.2 Alexandromys fortis | reverse complement strand
TGTATTCATAAAACTTCCAAAGAGTAAAAATAAATATTATAAAAATATATAAGAGATATTACTCAGAACTAAATTTTAAAATAAAAATTATTATAAAATGTATCATTAATAAGATGGTCTTGTTCTGACAAAATACTTTGGAGTGCTCATCTTCTCATCCAGTCACATTCTGATATGCAACTACTTTTTTAGTTTCTAAACACCCCCATTTTTGTCATTTTAGAAAAATATTAATTCAGAATGAAAATATTTTAAATTTTTCTTTTAAAATTTAAAAGAAATTCTTCTATGAAAATTTCTTTTCTCTTTTATGGGTATTCTTAGTTGATTACTCATATACACATTTAAAACATTTGTAAAGTGCATCCATTGCATTTAACACTGTCTGGTAGCCAATAAGTGAATATAATTAATAAAATTTGAACTTGAGAAGTACACATTGTAATGGAACAATGTGAAGGTACACTAATAGATGTAACAATACCTTGAATAGGTGATATTTACATTGTTGTGAAAAACCAAGGTTTCAGAGTGTTTTCCCAGGGTTCTTCAGATGGATTCAGAAATTGTTCTAGGTGGACTTCTAAGAAAGATGACTAAAAGATGCTTCACAGGGCAATATAAAGAAGAATCTTTAACAGACATAGTCTCTTTGGGTTTTTATTGCTGTGAAAAGACCATGACCACAACAATTCTTCAAAAGAAAACATTTAATTGGGGTGACTTACCTACAGATTTAGAGGTTTAGTCCATTGTCATCATGACAGCAAGGTAGCATGCAGGCAGATGTAGTACTGGAGTATCTGAGAGACCTACATTTTATAGACAAGAGGAAGTCAATTGACTTACTGGGTGATGTCTTCAGCATTTGAAACCTCAAAGTCCACCCCAACAGTAACACACTTCCTCCAGCAAGGCTATGCCTACCCTTACAAATGTCATACCTTCTAATAGTGCCACTCCTTATGAGATTATAGGGGCCAGTTACATTACAACTACCACAAAGAGAGATAAAAATTTGGAAAATCAAAAAGACCAGCTAGCTGGATCATATAACAAGAACCAATCATTTATTGATTCTCATTAATACAGACAGACACATACTGAAATTCAAGTATGAAAGTCAATTTATCAAGTGAATGGAATCTAAAAGATATGCTCTAGCTATTCTTATAACTGATAAATTGTAATTCAAACAGAAATTCTGTAAAAACAGAGATAAGACTACTATATATCAATACAGTGATTAAGCCATTAGGAAAATATAGCAACTTAAATATTATACATTGCTGTAGAATATCATTTTAACTATGTAAAGATGTGGTACATTTGGTTATGCTGCAGAATATTACCTAAATTGTGTAAAGCTGTGTTACTTTTATTTCAGCTGCATTTGTTTAACTAAGTAAGGATATATGTTTAATTTGCAAAGATGTGTTGCATCTGTTTCACCTTGCCTGCCTAAGGCACCAGATTGGTCTAATAAAAAGCTGAATGACTAGTAGATATGTGGAGAAAGGATAGTCAGGAATGGCAGGGAGGGAGAATAAATAGGAGAAATCTAGGTTTGAGAAGAAGAATGAGAGAAGGACAAGATGAGTCAAGTGATTCATACCTGGAGCAAGAAGTCAAGCAGATGTTAGACAGACAGACAGACATAGAGAAGCAGTGAAAGTAAGATATATAGAAGTAAAAAAGGTAATAAATCCTGAGGCAAAGGGTAGATAAAGAAAAATAGGTAAATTTGGGTTAAAAGGAGCTAGCCAGAAATGTGCCTAAGCAGGGCTGAGCATTCAAAACTTACAGAAAGTCTCTGTGTCATATTTGGGAGCTAATTGGTGGCCCAAAAGAAAAGGTCTGGTACAATACATCACATTTAAAAACTCTCAATTTCTTTAAATAAACACTAATGTACAAACAAATATTACATAGTTTCTAATAGAGTGATGAAGGTAACATTAATACTCCAGTCTTATCTTTAGATACCTGTTCCAAACTAATAATTACCAAAGAAACTTCAAAAGTAAACTACACCATAAATCAAATGGACTTAACTGATATTTATGAATTATTTCGTCCAATAGATATTTTTTTCACTTGCCTAGTAAACCTTCTCCTAAACAAGCCAAAGTCTAGATAAAGAAAGCAAATCAAGGACTAAGAAATATAAAAGAATAAAAGTGATTTCTTATGCTTTGGTAGATTATGGTAGAATAAACCAGAAACCAGCAGATATTATAAAAAAGACATTTTAATTATTTGTATTTATATTAACTATATTTAATTATTAAAAAGAGACATAAAAATTTATAAATAACTGGAAACTGAACATTATATTATTGAATACCAATGTGTCATTGAAGAGATCAACAAGGTCATGAAGAAATTCTTAGAATCAGACCCTGGAAAGAAAGCTCACTAGTTCAGAGAACTTCCTGACCCTCGACAGAATCTGGTTTGGGTCCAAGTGAGTATTCATTTTGGAGCCTTCTGTAACTCCATCCTCAGATAATCTGGTGCCCTCTTTTGGTTTTTGTGGGCATAAGCTCATACATGTACCAGACAAACACAGATATGCATGCATAAAAGGAAAATTGTTTAAAGAAAGAATTTTGTAGACTAAAATGAAAATAAAGCATTATTTATCATAATAAATAATTTGAGTATATCTTTTGAAGTTATAGGAGGAATATTAATGATATTTATAAGTATTTATATTGAAGAAACAAGGGAGTCTCAAATAAACAAGCTAACGATTGGCTTTAAGATGCTAAATTAAAACAAACTCAAAGATATAGGTAGGATAAATAATAAAGACTAGAGCAACTGTTACTGAAATGGAGACTAATTGATATTTTAGAAATTTAGATATATTTAGATAATGTTATTAAAATCCTAATAATAAATTATATACCACATATAATATAGATGAAACATAGCAATTCATTAAAAGTAATAAAAATATAAGTTACTATATACAATATAAATATCTCCTTATTTAAAGTTGAAAATGATTCATCAAAATATGTACTTTCTTGCATTTGTTTATATATACAAACAACAAGATGAAAATTAGAGATTTGGAGATGGTAGTTACTTGAAGTAAAGAGGATGCAGAACAGACACCAAAGGACCTTATACTATTTTTTATGTTCAAGGCCCTACCTTGAGTTGTGAGTTCACAATTTTGTTTTGTTTTATGAAATAATCATGTAATCATAATAATTTATTTAGTTTCCAAAGCAGAATGATCTATGAATCAGAGATAATTTCATGGCCAAGGATTATAAATAACAAAACTACATGTATCCTTTAAAGAGGAAACGAAATCAGAAGGCCCAGTGTCTTTTTGGTACCTATATTAGAGTTAAAATGAAATGTCAATAGTAAGAAAAGTTTTCAACCTCTTCAAGGTCATAATTAGGTCAAATGCAAATAGAATGTCAGTCTTCTTTTGCCCCCTATGTCAGATAGAGGTGATAACAGATGCTATAAAAATAATTCGACACTAACTCAGAACTGAGTATAATAAGAGGTTATTTATTTAGGGGTAGATTCACAGATCAAAGTTCTCTGCAAGAATGGGAAAAAGAAGCTGAATTCAGAAGTCAAGAGAGAGAGAGAGAGTGAGTACGCTTTACATTGGCATTTATAGTAGAAGAGACCATGCCCAAGTGGGTTGGTACCTTAGAGGCTACTGGCTGAAGGAATTCTCACAACACCTTCCCCTTTTGTTTAAATAAAAGAGTTCTAAAACTAATACAAAAATATATACAATAAGAATATATGTTAAGTATAAAAATTATAATTCCAGCCAGTATAAAGATATGAAGCAAGAAACATAATAATATTTCAATAGTTTTCTTACTCTAAGGAGTCTAAGTCTTGTATTAGAAATAGCTTGGTCAAGTCTTAAGAGGAAACTAACTATAACTATCTAATCTTCAACCCCATCAAAACCTGAGGAGGGAAATAATATTACTTGAGTAGACAGGAAGCATAATCAACAACTTCGAAAATGTATAATAAATCACAGGAGCAATCATGTCTCATGTCAACAGAACCCTGAATTATTTAAATGCCATGTTCTATAGTTCTTTGAAGTGGTTGAAGGTTACTTATCTATGCAGAATATAAAGAACCTGATTAGTCTAACTTTAAGTATAACAAACATGAATGACTATTTACCTATGATATTTAATACTGGTATAACTTAAAAACAAAAACTTCATATTAGAATATTAAATGATCTTTAAACAACTGTGTAACAAATGAGGACAATGACCTCAAAATGTAAACAAATTGTATCTTGATCAGAGAAAGAAATATATAATATAATACAAAATGTCTTAAACAGAGGTAGAAACAATACAATCTGACAAAATAACTTTGCATAGGTGTACAAATATTGTAAACAGAAATAGGAACATACTAATATAACAAATATAATTTGAATTTGTATCAATATATAAGAAGCTATACCAATATAAATTGCCCATAAATAATAGCTCATAAGTATTCACTTTGTTACTCAAAATTATTATTATTAGTGTGAGTAGGTTCACACTAATCACCCTATTATTCCATTCAATTTCCCTTTTTTTTTCAAAGAGATCCCTAAGCCTAGATAATTTCCAACCTTACCTCCAACCCTATACAAGTTATAATCAACTTCTAATTGATATCCATAACCCTGAGGACAAATTTTGTTAGGAGAGGGGACATCATCTTCTAGAATTACTTCCAGCTGTTATGGGGTAATGTTCTTTCTATGGGATCCTGTAACAGTAAAATGATGGTTGAGTTTCAAGATTACTGTCTGGTATATTTGCAAATAGTCTCTGAGTACTCAGTCGGGTTTTCTGAAGTTATTTAAAGTTCTGGAAAGAGTGTTGTAAGAAAGTGCACCATTTCAGTTAACCAAGTTAAAATTATTTTGAGCAGCTGGTATCCAAAATTGGTCTTAAAGTAGCACTATCAATATTATGATATCATATTAACTAGGTGGAGCCAGTGTTAGGGGACCCATCTTCTTCCTGGAAACTTTAAGGATTACTTCACGAAAATCTATTGTTCATTGTGGAAAACTTAAATATTATTTATATAAACATATATTCAATGAAACGTATGACAGAGACAAAATTAGGTATGGAGAAAAGTAAATTTTTTCCTAAATTCTTTTTTCTTTCTGTCCCATACTATATGGCTCCTGACATAAGACAATAATTTACCTTCCTTTTTATTTGAAGAGAAAAGGGGGGATGATGTGGGGAGTTCTGTATAAGTGTTACTTTTATTGGTTAATGAATAAAGAACTGCTTTGGCCTGTGATAGGACAGAGTAGAGCTAGTCAGGAAACCTAAATTGAATTCTGGAAAAAGAAGGCAGAGTCAGTGAGATGCCGTGTAGCTGCTGGGGGAGAATGACATGCCTTGGAATTTTACCAGTAAGCCACGAGCCTTGTGGTAAAATATAAAATAATAGAAATGGGTTAGTTTATGATATAAGAGCTAGCTAGCAATACACTTAAGTGATTGGCCAAGCAGTGTTTTAATTAATACAGTTTTGTGTAATTACTTTGGATCTGAGCCGCTGGGAACAAATGAGCACCCTTTGCCTACATGGAGGCTAGCCAGACAGGAAGAAATCCAGAGATACAGGTAAGAATATAGAGCTCTACCAGGCTTTTGAAGATGTGGATGATTGGGTTTGAGTCTGGCAGACACTTGACATCAAAATGTCCAGAGTCAGCTTCACATGTACATGCAAAGGCCACAAGAAGCAGCAGATGGGCTGAGGTCTGGGAGTGTGGCAGAATCAGAGCTTAAGAGGCAAAAGAAGTGGAAAAGAATAATTCATAAGGGAAGTTCCACAGTACGTTGAACTAAATAGAGAATCTGAGTGACAACCTGAATCCTGATCCCACTGATTTTACACTGTTAGGAAAGCTATTTTCTCTGCCTAAACCTAGGTTCATCCAGGGCTTCCATTCTCACTTACAGAGGCTTATTTGGGGCTCAAGTGACAATATGTACCCGAACACACTTTTAAAATTTTTAAAAGGTGCCTAACAAAAGAGAAAAATATTTAGTGTTTTGTTAAGTAAATATATTGAGGACTGAGCAAGCATAAGACATGTAGGGGTATCCCTGATATTTTTAAGTACCCTTTAATTATATAAGTGGAAAATAAACTTTTAGGAGACAGAAACATTAGTCTGCCGTTTATATTTGCCTTCTAACTGGCTTGTTAGCTGCTTCTGCATTTTCCATAAGCACTAAAATATTTGATAAAATAATTACAAACAGTGTTAGTGCTGGCCCTTGTAAACCATGTGCCCAATGACGTTGGTTTCAAAGCTGGGACCCTTGCAAACCACACTCTGTATAGATGTTACTATAGACATTTTGAAAGAAATATAATACAATCTTGTTTAAAAATTGGCTCCCAGGAGCCCAAGGCGATGTCCCCAGTTAGTCCCTTGGGAAGTGGAGGATAGGGAACCTGAAATGACCCTATCCTATAGCAATACTGACGAATATCTTTCATATCACCATAGAACCTTCATCTGGTGATGGATGGAGATAGAGACAGAGACCCACACTGGAGCACTGGACTGAGCTCCCAAGGTCCCAATGAGGAGCAGATGGAGGGAGAACACGAGCAAGGATGTCAGGACCACGAGGGGTGCACCCACCCACTGAGACAGTGGGGCTGATCTATTGGGAGCTCACCAAGGCCAGCTGGACTGTGACTGAAAAAGCATGGGATAAAACCGGACTCTCTGATCATGGCGAACAATGAGGGCTGATGGGAAGCCAAGGACAATGGCACGGGGTTTTGATCCTACTTCATGTTCCGGCTTGGTGGGAGCCTAGCCAGTTTGGATGTTCACCTTCCTAGACATGGACGGAGGGGGGAGGACCTTGGGCTTTCCACAGGGCAGGGAACCCTGACTGCTCTTTGGACTGGAGAGGGAGGGGGAGAGGAGTGGGGGGAGGGGAAGAAGGGTGGGAGGAGGGGGAGGGAAACGGGAGGCTGGTAGGAGGCGGAAACTTTTTTTTTCCTTTTCTCAATAAAAAAAAATTCACTCAATCATTAAAGTCACAAAAATAATGTTCGAAATTTGTAACCATATTGGTAGCATGTTCTGCCTTCTTATCTTCTGGAGCTAGTCATCACAGAGGTATGTAGATGCACTGAGTTCAAACATGCACCATGCTGCTTTCAAACTTTGCAATATCCCACACCTTTCCTCATGCCTGGAAATCTCTTGCTTCCATCATTCTACATCTACAACGAATAGCACAGGTTACTGTAATGGCCAGCACGTATGCATCTCCTTTCCTCAGCCCCTAACAGCAATTTACAAGTCTTCTCTTTCACCACCACAACCATGTCATAAAATAACCCGTTCTGATGCGAATTTTTTTATGGAAAATGAAATACTTCATCACCCACCATTGTGCTCAGAAACATTAAATATATATTTGATGCAAAATGAGAGGGATGAATCTTCTCCATTCTTCCATTGTTGAGCACAGGGGATATTCATGGTGAGGAACAGAGGATGGTATTTCCCATAGATTTTGACCCAACAACCCACAGCTAGAACAAGGAAAATAAAGAAGCAGTATTTTCAGCTTCTCAAATTTGCCCAGCACTGATCTCTCAGATAACATTGCCTTTGAAGAATTTAATTGGATTTTATTAAACAGTAAATTGTCACATATGTAATATGTGGAGGTGGATGATTGATGCAGAATTCTTAAAAGAAATATTTTAATTGTCAAAAGAACAATGGATTTCTGAGAATTGTAGTGGCTGCATTAACCTAGACAAAGGCAAGCCACATTTAAAGGGACACTACTGATCTCTTTATCTGAACCATCATGGTTAGCAAGGACAGGCTAGCCAGAATAGCTCAATTGCATTAAATTTCAGGCTGTTACATCTGCTTCATTTGATTAAGACTCCAGACCATTTCTGCTAGCATTTGTTTATAAATGTAAGATTTTGAATATTAAGTCATTATATTTCTAACAACAAAACACACTGAGGAAATTAACCATGTCACTCTTTTTTCTTTTTTAAAGAAAAAAAAATGAAGTCCATGGGTTTCTCTTGAGGACTCAGTTTATCCTTCCCATAAGCTCATACACTGAAGACCTAGCCTCTAGAAAATTTTATGTAGAGTTTAGAACCTTTAAGAAATGAGGAGATTAAATAAAGTCATAATTGGGTAGGCAATCCAACCTCCCAGGGTAACTAAGAGTAAGAAATCCCAGTATCACTGTCTCACTAGGCACATGAAAACCTCCAATAAAGGTGAGGCTCCAGGCATTTTAGGAACTCCAGCTTCCAAACTAGTGACAAAACAAATGACTATAATTTACACCAGTCAGTTTTCAGCATTTTGTTATGACATATTTATGAAACATTGACATTGTCTCAATTATTGTTTCTAGATTGTTAATTATCAAATATTTAAATTATTTTAAAATTAAAATATAGTTACATCATTTCCCTCTTCCCTTTCCTCACTCCAGCCCCTCCCGTGTACTATCCCTTGCTCCATCTAAAAATCCTGGTCTTCTTTTCTTTAATTGTTATTGTTACACCCATGAACACATACACACACTGTTGAGTGGAGATGACTGTGAAAGAGGAGAGGTAACAGGAAACAGAGAAGGAGCTCCCAGAAGCAAGTTTCTCCTCTTTAACTGACCACTCTACTAATGTATAAACCTTACAATGAACAGAGGTTGATGTTTAAATCAAATACACACAAGCTGCCCATACAAATTTACCATTTAACAACTTCACAATTCACAGCATACATGCTTAGATATTCTAGATTTATTTTTAAGAAAAAAAGAAGAAAATAATCCTTCTGTCTTTTTATAAACAAATTAAATTTCTGTAAAGCATCAAAAGTCAATTAGCATTTCTCAAACATTGTTTGGAAGACACAGAACATATTTCAAATACATAATTTTTTAGACATTAAACCGTAATTACGTCATTTTTCCCCTTGCTCCTATCTCTCCCATGCCTGATCACCCCTCCCTCCTCTTCAACAACTGGGTCGTTACATGTGCACTTAAACAAATCAACATATTCATACAACCTACTGAGTCATTTAGTATTAGCTGCATGTATATGTTTTTAGGGCTGATCACTTGGTATCGGATAATATTCAAGAGGCTCATCCCTGGGGACGACTAATTCTCCCTCTCACAATTACTGATTTTCTCTCACCTCTCTATCTAGGGGTGAGGCCTCATGAGATTAGGATGTATTTTTTGTCCTACTACAGTATTATTACTTATAAGTATAAATTCTGATACTCAGGTAGAACACGGGTAGCCCAGTCAAAGTTTTCACAATAGCAGAAGTAGTTCATGCTGTGCTCCTAGCAAGCTCGTTATTCTGATGGCTGGAGCATTCAAACAGCAGGCTGCTATCATCTGTGTGGGTTCTGGGGAGTCCTTCCCTGCTTGACTATGTCTCACTGTTGTGGGAGAATGACCAGGAGCCACAATCATCCAGAAAGAGAGAGAACATGATGGAACAGAAAGGTGGAGAGATTCAAGGGCCATACTCAGTCACCTTTATAGCAAATGAGACTTGTAGGAATTTACAAGGATCCCATAAAACTCAGTAAACATCTTCTAAGCAGATGATCACAGTGACACAATGACCTTTCACCAGCATATATTTTTTTAAGTTATTTTATTTTGAGATTATAGAGTAATTATATCATTTCCACTTCCTTTTCCTTCCTCCAAGTCCTCCTTCTTACTCTCTTTCAATGGCATAACCTCTTTGTTCATTAATTGTTATTACATGTATTGCTAAATATAATAGGCTACACTCTTAAAAGTTGACATCACCACATTTAATGTCTGTCTTCCATCACAAGAATTGATGAACAACACACTCAAACCATAGCCAACCAATATGGACTCTACGTGCCAGGCCATTAGGAAATAACAACTGAAGACAAGGTCAGCGGGGATCTGAGCTCAAAGTCCAGATCAAGTCCTACATCTGGAATTCTTATTTCAGGCAAGATTTTAACTTCGCATCATCGGTTATGGCGCTGAGGGATCTGATTCCAAATGTTCATTATCCCTTACTGTTTTTGTACCCCATGAATCCTGGAGCAGTCTCAAAGGACACTTCTTAGCGACATAAAAACATAACTCCATATTTTATAATTTTGCTTAAATTTGTAATAATATTGCAGCTGTTTGACCATGACTGCTTGTCCCACTTAATGTCATGTTATGAGCAATTTTCCATGCCAGTAAATACAGCTCTACGCTGTTATTTTTGGCAACTGCCTTTGTCCTATTGTATAGTATTGAATAATTTGCTCCACTCCTCCTGGCTTATTTTTCAATGTTAAGGATGTTTAATGTTTGGGTTTTTAATAAGAACTAAATATGCAGCTGTGGCTAGGAGCTACTAAATTTAGCTCTAAATATAAATAGAAACATTTATGATCTCTCTTTTATTTCATTTACCACACCTTCTCAGGGTCAAGTGGAAAAGGCAATGTTTTATCATCATTTTAAAAAGCTTGCAGTGTTTTATAAGGACTTCAGTGAGGTCAAAGGATATTTAAAAAATGTGTGACTCAAGGTGGTTTTCCTATTCCCTAGAAGAAGTATCTATTATTAAAGTTCCAACAATATCCTCTTCTCAGATGCTCTCCAGTCTCCCAATTAATTGTAACACACAATAAACACAGAGAGATATTCATCAGAGCATTGGTCAGATCAGTTCCAAAGACAAAGATCCCACAAAGAGGTAGACTTAGTGGCTCCAAGCCAGTACTGATGAACCTCAATGTCCCAGTGACAGCTCTCTTGCTCCACACTAGCCAATTTCTCCCCCAAAACACCAAAGATAAGAGATAAAAGCATTATTAATGCTTATACAATGCAACGGGCAGAAGCAAAATTATGCTGGTAAAACTAATATCCACAGACAACCCAAAAGTACACGCTGAAAAGCTCAGAGATGATTGCTGAAAGTTTTTATTCTCTTTTGTAGCTAAGACATTAGCTGGGAACTAAGGTCAAACTTATGCTCCATGTCTCTTCCTTCTCCATGGATTTTTACATGCTCAGATGCCTTCTCAAGGTAGTTCTGGTGTTTTCGACACTTATCCAAACTGGGTGCAATCAATCGGTTACTTTGCTTCTGGTGATGGTGGTGATGTTGAATTACTTTCATAAGCATGGTTCTGGTTGGTATTTATTATTTTATTTATTTTCCTTAAAATTTAAAAGCTCTTGAATATATCTTTGTATGTTAAATAATCTTCATGGGCAATATCTAAGTCAGTGGTTCTTGACCTTCTTAGTGTTGCAACACTTTAATAGAGTTCCTCATGTGTGGTCACCGCCAACCATAAAATTACTTTCATTGCTACTTCATAACTTTCATTGCTGCTTCATACTTTTCCTAATGTTAGTAATCGTGATCTGGGCAATGGTGGCAAATGCCTTTAATCTCCCAACACTCAACACCCAACACTTGGGAAGCAAAGGCATGAAGATCTGTTTGAGTTTGAGGCCAGCCTGGTCTTCTGAGTGAGCCCCAGGACAGCCTCTCAGAACCTCTCCCCATCGCATTCAAAAAATCATAAACTAAATATCTTATATACAACCGCAGTTTGGCTCACGGTGTTGTGACCCACAAGTTGAGAGCCACCCATCTAACTGTTTTCCTGAAATTAAGGAAAGGCAAAAAGGTAGTTTGTAGGTTTCACCACTAGAGGGCGGGCTGGCCAAGATTTTTGAGTCTATCACCTGAAAGAGAAGTGACTTTCTGAAAAAAAGGAAGGCAAGGTGTGGGATTATTTCCTTATATCTAAAACAGAAAGAGAAGTTTATGTGTGTCCTCAAATGCTTCTTTTGATTTATGTTTAAATGTTGGTTGAATTTTAACAGCTATCAGGAACTTTAGTTGCTTTACCTGTGGCCATCCATCTGGGATGTCATTCTTCCTTTTTTTCCCCCCGACAATTCTCCTGATTTAACTCTGGTAACAAACTCACTATGATATAGCAAAATTACTTGGTGATGTTTTCATTGCTATATCACGAGATTGTAAAAGCTAATGGAACGTAATAGCCCACTCTTTCTAGCACAAAGTTGATAGTTGGTTAGTGCTCAGTAAATAATGAAAGAATTAGTGAATGAATGGCAAAAAGAAAACAAAGTGATAGAGTGAGAACTGAAATAATACAAGAGAAACTTGTGTTTTAAGATGGAATTTTGGTATAAGCTATATGGACCCTTCTGACTAGGGTGTTAAAATTCAACTTCAAAGCTTCGATGATAGAAAGAGCATCTGCCATAAAATATGATACATGGTTACTGTGTCAGTTTATTTTCAGCTTTTTATAACTTGAAAGTGATGGCTGCCTCGTGCTCTTTGACAGCCCCTGGCTAAGTTGAGGCTCCTGGGCAGAGCAGTTAAACTGTGCCTTTATGGAAATAAAAGGGGGCTCAGGCAGGCTCATTGGCAGTGTGGCTTTCACACAATGCCTCTTTTTGCCTGGGATGTGGGCTAATATCAATTTTTGTTGGGCAGTTGTCAGGTTCTCTCACAGGGGAAACTCCTACTCGGGCATTTCCTTGTCTTTCTTGGTTGGTTCTTGTTTACATTGTATCTGTTTGACAAACTCCCTGATCCTGGCAACCTAAGCTGTGTTCTCTCTGGTGTGGTGGAAAAACCCAGGATGGGGCAGCCTCTTCTGCAGGTGGAGTATGCAAATTCAGGGCACAGTCACAACAGGAATCAAGTTCATGGTATTTTACTTACATACCCTGCCTAGGCAAGGACACTGCTGTAACCAGGAGGCTTGTCTCTTGCATGGGTCAGATGAACATGAAGGAGTAAAGGGGCCAATATTACCTCACCAGTTCTGGTTTACCTTGTTATATACCTAAGAAATGTTTTTTCCTATTTAATTTTCCTTTCTTTCTATCTTTCTTTCTCCTCCTCCTCATCCTCATTCCTTCCTTCCTTCTTTCCTTCGCTCCTTCCTTCTTCTTTTATTCTTTTTGGCTTAAACATACTTTTTAGATTATTAGGTATAAGATTCTTGATTCTGCCTTGCAGGAGAGTTAGTTCTCCATGTCACGTGTCACCAACTGCCGTCTATGTGCCTGCAGTCAGATAACTGTTCAATTAAACTGTTGTAATGAATAAAACTGAAGACACAACACCGAGGTGATGTTTTGCTATAGGTTTGTGCAGCTTTTGACATTCACTCATTAATTCTTTCCTTATAATATACATTAACACCTACGAGTTCAATTACTATTCTGTCATGGAACCCACATTTCTATGTCTTGAACATGATGAAACCATGAACTTCTTTCTTCTTTACCAAATGCCTTTTAGAATCCATGTTTTAAAATCAGGCATCTATTTCTGATTCTAATATTCCTGTCAGAAATCATAGGAGTTTAATTTATCCTGACACATTCTCCAGTACCGGTTGTTATTGATCCTTCACTCCTACCTAAGTGCTAATTTATTCCATTACTCAATATAAATTATTTTGAATGGATTTTCTGTGATAGACTATGATATACATGCATTTAATTCTTATTTCAAACACGGAACTGTAATACTTTGTTTATTTTTGCTTTTCAAATCCCACACTACCTTTTTGCTTTCTGTCTTCAGATTGTTACTTTTTTTCACCATAGAATGTTGAGCCCACAAACCCTGATGAGCTTTCTCTAATAGCAATGTCCAGACACTCTAAAATCAACAGCAGAATGCAATTAACTTGCCATAGGCTAGGTAGCCATACTCCAGAAAATTTACAGAAATGTTCCACTTGGTTTCATTTCAGTTGATTTCCCTTCATCGGTGCTTTAATTTGATCCTGTGAAGATGGCTGACTATTCTTCTTGGCCTTGTGGTGACTCCCTAACAGTCCTTCTAGAGCAAGAACTCAACTCTATGCTTCGGCCCTTCATGTCTTTATACAGTGTTTTAGGCGATTTAAGGAAGAGAGTTTATTTGGGCTCATGGCTCCAGAGGGAGAGTCCACAGTGTTGGGGAGGCACAGCAGCAGGCAACAGGGCCAGGAGGCTCAGAGATCACATCTCAGTCACACACAGAAGAAGAGATTAACTGGTAAGTGCATAAAGCTTTCCACTCTCAAAGCCCATTCCTGATGATGTATTTCCTCCTGCAAGGCTGCATGTCCTAAGAGTTCATAATCTTCCCCAAACACTGCTACTAACACTGGGTACCAAGTGTTCATTTGATTGATTCAACACGGGACATTTCTCATTCAAGTTGTTATACTTGGTAACCCAAGTTCCATATAAAATGGAAACAGAAAAAAAGAAAAGAAAAAGGAGTATGACTAAGGCTGTTTACTGATATTATAGAAAAATTCCTGAGACTGAGTATTTTGTATACAAAACAGGCTTATTTAACTTATTTTTGTGAACTTTGGGGATGATATGTTGGAGTTAGAAGTGTATTGTTAAGTAGCACCATTAACTAGGACTCTTTTAAGGGTCTTACAGAAACTACTCTGCCATGGGAGAGATACCTGTAAGGAAGAGAGCATACGCAGAGGCAGTGTGTAGAGACTGGGGGATGACTTTTGCTCTTCTGAAAACAACTCTTTAAATCAACAGACACCAGGATCCTACTAAATAATGTGCGTTATTTTCAGTGGTGACAACACAGTAATCTGAGAACCTTCCACTAGGCCATATGTGTTAAGTAGGATCTCCTTTCAATGTGGCCATGGGATAACTAAGCACGAAACTTTGAGAAACACATTCTAAAACACAGCAAAGCCCCTCACAACATTTCCCTACCTTGTCTCAGTCAGTGACATCAGCTCTGAGACCAGACTTTATAGGAAAAGATATTTCCATACTACATTTTCAGTAGGCCAGAGCTTTAATGACCAAATTTAAATTCTTATGTATTCTGCATGCGTGTGTGTGTGTGTGTGTGTGCATGCGTGTGTGCATGAGTGTGTGCTATCTGCACATGTCTAGGGAGGTCTGTGTAAACATGAAGGCCAGAAAAGGTTATCTGTTATCCTGCTCTACCACTTTTCACCTTATTGCTTTGAAATAGTCTCTCACTGACCCTGACTATAACTACCCTCGTCATCTTGCTTCTTGTGATCTGTGAGTCATGGAAAATCTCTCAGCCTAAGATGGAGATGTGGCTCAGTGGTGAAGCACTTGGCTGGCATACATTAGCTTCTCGATTTGATTCCTATCACACATGGAGGCAGGGTGAGTGAGATTAATCATAAATATAAAATTTATGGTCCACTTAATTTTAAATAGATCCAAATAATGACCAGACAAAAACATCATGAATTACATGTTTTTTTTTTTTTTTTAAATTTAGGGTGGGTTATCAATGTTTCTTAGTAACATTATCTTTTTTGCTCACAAATATTGTATTCACAATGGCTTAATTTAGTAATACTTTGCAAAATGGCTGAGAAGGAGTGCTCAAGCCACAACGCTACAAGCTCCTGGTGAATACTGATTGAGCGCTATGCCTATTCACAGAAAATTTATTATGGAAAATGAAGAGAGAGAGGCAACAACAATTAGGACATAAAATAAAGAACAAGGAATGGGGACAAGTCTCAGAGGCGTAAGGTGACTTCGTGTTGTGCAATTTCTCATTTCCATTTGTTTGTCTCTCTTTTCATATTCTCTCCAAGGAACACCGTCTCCTCAGGAGTCTTGGTCTTCGCTGGTGCAAGATCACTGGAAACTTTACAGAGGAAATGGCTCTTTTGTTTTCCCTCTTCATTCATCTTCTTTTCTTTTGCCAAAACAAATACATTTGCATTCTGAAGTCAACAGCCCGGCTAACTGTGCTTTCCACTGACTATCCTCTATAGAAGGTTTATTTGTACATTCTGGAAGCTTTGAGAGTAAAACTGAAAAGTCCAAGCCACCTTCCTTCATCCCACTTGGAATTCTTCAGAAATTACACTGTCAGAATGAATGCATCTTACTCAGTCTCTTGACTTATTGGCTTTGTGTCAAATCTCTTGGTGGTTTATTTGCCAAACAGCGCACATCCTACATGACTTCCATGAGAAAAAACATCTTACGACTTTTTATGTATTTATTCAGAGTTTTCCCTTGAAATCTTGTGGTTTTGGCAACATTGTTTTTGTGATCCAGGAAGGTAACAATATTTATTTTCCATATAACTGAACTAATATTTATTGGAATTGGTAATCGGCTGAAGACACAAGGAACCTAGCAAATCCAGGATGTAACCCACAGAATTATGCTCGCAGGTTAAAGGTTATCCTGGAACATGTGCTTAGCATCAAATATGGCAAGTGGGCTTGTAGGGAAGGATATTAGTCCTATTACTCAAACTGAGTAAGCAAACAAATGTTTCACTCGTGAAGAGGATTACATGGCTCTTTTTAGAATCGCCAGAAGGGGCACTTGAAAGAGTGTGTGTGTGTGTGTGGTGGTGGTGGTGGTGGGGGGGGGGGGGACCCGTGCTCCACAGACTGCAGCTTGCAACATGATGTAAAATCTAAGAGGAGCTCCAAAGGAGCATGGGGTCTTTGGGGGAGGGCTGAAGGGGAGGAGAGAAGCATGGAGGGGAGCAGAGAAAAATGTAGAGCTAAAAAAAAAAATCAATAACGTAAAAAAAAATCTAAGAAGAGCTTTTCCTGGGACTACATACACTCTCTGTGCCAACTGTCTGAAAAAAAAAATGTGTTCTAAGCAAACCCATGTGCTCATGCAAAGCTACTGAAGGAGGTCTATAAATTGAAGTTTATGAGGAAAATTAGAGAAAAATAAAAAAAAAATGTTGGTTAAGTGGTATCTACTAGAAAATTATTCATTTCTTTCAGATTTTCAAATATGGTGAAGTATAAGTGTGTCCTTATGAGGCTTCAGATTAGATTTCCTTGGTATCTGTTATTATGTGCCCCCTTTAAATTCTAATTTTGTTAATTTGGAATTTCTCTCTTCATCTTTTCATTTGGATAAGGGTTTGTCAATTTTATCAGTTTTCTCAAACAACCAACTTTTTCCCCCAAGACTGGGTTTCTCTGTGTAATAGCCCTGTCTGTGCTAGAAATTGCTCTGTAGAGCAGGCTGCCCTCAAAGCCACAGAAATCCTCCTGCCTGTGCCTCCCAAGTTCTGAGATTAAAGGTGTGCACCACCACTACCTGTCAAAACTCTTTGTTTTGCTGAGTTTTCGTCAATTTTTTTTGTTTCAATTTTTTGGTTGCAGCCCTAAATTTTATTATTATTTGCTGTCTACTCCTTTGGGGTGTGATCTCTTCTTTTTGTTCTAGAGATTATAGGTGTGCTGTTAAATCGCTAGTATGAGATCTCTCCAGTGTCTTTATGTAGGCATTTAGTACTATTAGCTTGTCTCTGAAACTACGTTCATTGTGTCTCATGAGTATCTTCTATATTCATTTTCTTCCAATTCTAGAAAGTTTTTAATTTTATTTTATCTATTATTATTATTATTTATTAAAGATTTCTGTCTCTTCCCCACCACAGCCTCTCATATCCCTCCCCCTCCCCCAATCAACTCCCCCTTCTCTCATCAGCCCTAAGAGCAGACCGGGTTCCCTGCCCTGTGGGGAGTCCAAGGACCTCCCACCTCCTTCCAGGTCTAGTAAGGTGAACATCCAAACAGCCTAGGCTCCCACAAAGCCAGTACGTGCAGTAGGATCAAAACCCAGTACCTTGTTCTTGACTTCTCAAAAAAAAATCTGACTTAAGCCATTTTTACTCAATAAAGAGTTGTTCAGTTTCTATGAATTTGTTAGTTTTCTGTTGTTCTATTGCTGCTGATATACTGCGGTAATCTATGTTGGTCAGATAGGATGCGAGGTGTTATTTTAGTGTTCTATCTGTTGAGACTTGCTTTGTTTCTGAGTATGTGGCCAATTTTGGAGAAAGTTCCATAAAGTTCAGGTAATAGGTATATTATTTTGTGTTTAGGTGAAATGTTCTCTTATAATCTGTTAGGTTCATTTGGTATATAATATCAGATAGCTCCAACATTTCTCTGCTTAGTTTTTGTCTGGGTGACCTGCCTAATACTGAACGTAGGGGATTGAACCCACCTATCAGTGTGTCAGAATCAGAATGTGATTTAAGCTGTACTAATGTTTCCCTTTTTGTTTGTTTGGTTTTGGTTTTTATTTTCTGTTTTTGGAGACAGGATTTCTCAGTCGCTATGAAGCCTGTCTTGAATCTCTGTAGACTAGGCTGGCCTCTAACTCATAGGGATCCGCCTGCCTCTGCCTCCCAAGTGCTGGGATTAAAGGTGTGCACCACTACCACCCAGCAGAGTATTTCTTTTGCTAACCTGATTGCTCTTGTGTTTGAAGAATAGTTGTTAAGACCTGAAATGTCTCCTTGGAAAATTTTTCCTAGAATAAATACATAGTATTCTTTTCTGTATCTTCTGACTAGTTCTAGTTTAAAGTCTACTATGTCAAAAATTAGATTGCTTCTTATATCTATTTGTTTGGAATACCTTTTCTCAGTCCTTATGCTGAGTTGTTATTTATTCTCAATGTTAAGTGTATCTCTACGATACATCAAAAAGTGGATCCTGTTCGTTCCATTAGTCTGTGTGTTTTCCCTGAAATTGAGACCATTGTTGTTGAGATATTATTGCTGATTCCTGTCCTATTGTTGTTTGTGTTACTGTTATTGTTGTTGTTATTGGTGGTGGTGGTGGTGGTGGTGAGTTTTGGTGATAATGGTGGCTGTGTGAGTGTTTGTGTGTATGTGTTACCCTTCTTTTAACTTTGCTGGTCTAGGCTTATTTATTCTCTGTGGTTTTGTGTGTGTAATTAGCCTATTTCATTGGAGTTTTCCTTCTAGCACTTACAGTGGAGCTGGATCTGTAGATAGAGATTGCTTATGTTTGTCTTTATCAGACAATGTCTTACATTTTCCATCCATGGTGTTTAAAAGTTTTGCTGTGTATAGTAGACTAGGCTGACATTTGTGATCTCTCAGAATCACCCAATCTTTGTTGGGTGGTTGCTTTCTTCCTTGGTTTCTGTTGTCCTCTCTGGTAGCTCAGTGGCTTTGTCCTAGAGGGAAATGCTTCTGGATTTTTGGTGGGTATGGTTCTGCATCCTTGGCAAGAGTGGCAGGAATGAGGGAAAATTGTAACTAACCAGATTAAATGGGGTGTAGCAAATAGCCCTATGACTAATGTACGTGTTGTACAAAAATGAGGCCTAAGTTCACATTCTAAGGACTGGCATTTAAGAAATAATAAGCAAATAAATAAATCAGTGAGGAAATAGAGGAAGAATTTAACATTCACTTCTGCACATACTATCATTATAAACAAAGAACTTAATTAGCTAAAATTTAAAAGATATATTTCTAGAAGTGTATGGCTACTACAGAAAATGCATAGTGAAGCTCAAACAATCATTTAATACAGCCACTTAATATCTTAAAAATGCTGACTTATAAGAAAATGAAAAGTAATACAACAAGTTGTGGATAATTTCAGGAAATACCATAAGTTTAAAATAAAACTTGACTTGGGATTGCACTGGTAATAAGCAGACTACTTTCTTGGTAAATTTAAATTTAAACTCATTGAAACCAATAAGAAGATAATTTTAGAGCAAAGTCTATATAATAAAAATAAAAACCAAATTTAAGATTCGTGTAAAATAAACAAGTAACTTACATAGAGAAAAATATTAGGCAACAAGCTAAGGGCTTAGCACCAACATGCCCTGTTATTTCTCTATAGATTCTGTCTAGACAATTAACAAGATTTTTAATTTTACAAAATCTATAATCAATATATAGAATTCACTATATACTGAGTTAACTCAGTATATAGTGAATGTGAACTTAGGCCTCATTTTTGTACAACACGTACATTAGCCTATGTTTCTGAGCTCTCTACTTATTTGTAACAATTGTCTCAATAAACTCTAGTTGGTTTCTTGAGTATGTCAGTAAATTTTTAATTTTTTTTTTTAATTTGTGCACATGTGTGTGTGGTGTGGTGGTGTGGTAGTAGTGGTGATGGGTGATAGTGGTGTTGATGTATGTGTGTGTGTGTGTTACCTTGGCTTTGTCCTTTGTGCTGGTATCCAAGCAGGACTGGATAGGGTGTGTCAGATCAACTTCAAATGAAGTTACAGATGCAGTGAGCTACCACACTTCGGTGTTGGGAACCAAACTCAGGTTGCTTACATATCTTCCTAGCCTTTAAGATTTGAATTTTTGTTGATTCGATGTTAGACTTTCTTTATTTGGCTTGTTGTTATTATTTTATTAAAATAGGACCTTACATCATGGCCCTGACTATCATGAAACTACCAGAGCTCTGTCTGTCTATACCTCCCAAATGTTGGGATTAAAGGCATTGTTAAAACTTTTAGTCCATGTTAATATATTGCTAAAGAAGCAACTGAGTTATGCAAGAGGTTAAGGTGGTGTGGGACAATTATGTATATTTGTCAATTATGTTTTAAATAAATGCTGATTGGCCAATAGCCCAGCAGGAAGTTTAGACAGGTCAACCAGACAGGAAGTATAGGTGGGGCAATGAGAACAGGAGAATTCTAGGAAGGTGGAAGCCCATTCCTCCCCAGTCCTGTCCCAACCACAGAAGAAGGAAGATGGGATTGCCCCACTGAAAAAGGTACCGAGCCATGTGGCTACCATACATAAGAATAATGGGTTAATATAAGTTATAAGAGTTAATAAGAAGCCTGAGCTAATGGGCCAATCAGTTTATGATTAATCTATACCGCTGTGTGATTTCTTTGGGACTTAACGACTGCAGGAACCCAGTATGACAAGAAACCCCGATCACAGTTAAGGGATTTTTTTCTAGGTCATTCAGCTAGTCATTGACAAAGTAGAACCCAATATCAGATCATCAACACAATATTTGTCTTTCAAAGCAAGACATTTTCCATTGTAATTGCGAATGCACTTAGTAAAACTTACAGAAAAATCTAGTTTATGAAAATATATAAAATCATTAAATTCAGACAGCGGCAGTTAATTGGTTTCTTAATCAAATAGTTTGCATGGAAATAGGCATATGTATGGATATCAGCGAAAAAAAAATAAAACAAAGAAAGTTGTAACCAGACTGAGTCTTTGCATAAATAGATAATGATTTAAACTATTTTTAGAACACAAGGGAATAGTTTCACATTAGCAAGGATACTGCAGATTTAGGGACCATATCTCCATATATATTATTGCTCTAAAAGTTGACAGTAAAAAAACAAATAAGAACTCCATATCCAAGAAGAGAAAAAGAGAACTAAAACTAAGAACGCATGTATATCAGTTATATGCAGACCTTTATAGTAGGTTAAAATTGTGGCTCTCATTTTAAAATGACTTGGCACTTATTTCAAATGGAAGAGTTGCATCAGAATCAAAATTCATTATTATAACCCATTAAAGCATCATTTGACACCAGAGAGAGTTAAAATATTCCCTGACCATCTCTGTGCCTTTGTGTTCTTCCTTCTTCCACTGGGGGAAAAAATTAAATAGATTTTTGAGGATGATATTCAACAATCACTCAGATTTAGCAATAGTTGATTTCTTTCTCCCCATAATTAGACTCCCAAAATCTCTACTTCACTTCAATCACATGCTCAGTCACACTAGAGTTTATTTACAATGATTACACCTACTTTTAATATCTACAGTGTCAGACCTTGTAGCAACGGCTGGGCAATTTTGGGTGTCCTCATCAATAAGGCAGCTTCCCCCAGTTCCATTTTTCATGATTAATACCCAGTTGTAAACCAAGATCTAACCTCATCCTTGTCTTTTCTTCCTGTATGTTCTAAAATGATCCTACCTTTGAAACTATGCAAAATGTAATTGTTTATAAATTCTTTCATGAGGTAATTTTCCATTGACTTCAAATATATGTTGGCACAAACTTACAGATATTAAGGTTTGAAATGTGATCAGGTATACAGGAGAATATGCCTTCTCTCTGAATCAATCCTTTAAATGTCTGAAGGCTACAATCCATCTTCCCCATCATTGCTGCCAGGGATGATGGGCTCATGGGCTTTTAAGAGACCAATCCTTAGAGCATTCTTAATGCTAGCCACCTTTTCCTTTATTTAAAGTTACAGCCCCCACAGCCTTCCTGCAGCTCCCACACACTGGCCTCTGGTTATGCAGACTTAACAGAAAACAATGCTGGTCAATTATGGGAACTGCTGTTTGCCCTGTTCAGCATACACGCACCCTTCCTCTGGGAACTGTGCCCTACTTTCCATCAAGAAAGCTTTCTTCTTCCAACCTTGGTCTATCAAGTAAGAGAAGGAAGTAGATGTACCCCACGGCCAAGTCAGTTATTGTGTGTTCCTCATAGGACAACAATCTCATGGTTGACTACAAACATAACTAATGGAAATCAAGGGGAATATTTTCAACTATGAAGTTAAGTTATTTGAATTCTGTTGCAGGTAGCTCCTCATCTTCCTCCTTTTTTCCCTCCCTCCCTTCCCTTCTTTCATTCTTCTTTCTCCTTTTTCTTTTTCATTCCAATTTGCCAGATGGTTTTACTTGCAAAAGTAGCAGATATCTTCCAAATAAATATCTATTCTCTGTCAATTCTCCCAGGAGGTGGAAGACTAAAAATATCCCAACTTGATTAATAAGGCCAACATGACCGCATAACTGAAATGATACGAAGATTTTAATATATTTTTGTTAATTTTCTGATTGTTTCGTACAATGTATTTTGGTCATATTCACCCCTTACTCTTTCTCCCAACTCTTTTCAGACCCACCCCCCACTTTATAGGCCTCCAACTTTGAGTTATTTTTTAAAATAGTCCAACCAGGGTTTTTTTAACACTCATAAATATGAAGTCTTAATATGTTTTTAACTGAAATAGTTATACCACTCTTCCTTTCCTCCTGTATCCTCTCCCAATCTCTCTTTCCCACACCCCTCACAAGTCCCCTAACTCTTAAGTTGGTGGGCTCCATTTTTGTTATTATTGTTGCATACACATTTATGCATGCTTATATGTGTATGTGAGAATATATTTGAATAGAATCTGATGAGTGTGTTTTTGTTTGTGGTGTATATATGGTTTCAGGGCTGACCACACTGTACTGGACAATGGGATTTATCCCTGGGAAAGACTAACTTTCCTTCTCCCAGCAGTCACTAGCTGCCTGTGTCTTTTGTATGTTTGTTCCATTGGTTGGTTGGTTGGTCAGTTTGTGGGTAGGGCCCAACACAAGTTTCCCTTGCAGACTTTAACATGCTATTGGTATTGCCATTGTTCCAGTCTTGTTTATGCATTCATTTCTTTGGGACTTTTCCACAGCAGACTTCCTGGTATTCTGGCCCTTCCAGTTTTTCTACTCTTTCTCTGCAGTGTTCCCTGAGCCATAGAGACAAGGGTTATGATGTCGATGTATCTACAGGGGCTTGGCTCACCACAATTTGCTGGTCTCTATTTTATGTCTAGTCGTCATTTTGTGTGGTCAAAATTTGCTTACCGAGAAGAAGCATGGTTTTCTACATTTTTGTAAATTTATTTTCAGTTAAAATTCTTTTTTTTTTGTTTTATTCCATTCATTTATTTGAGAAGGACACATGCCATAATCCACCTGTGGAGGTCAGGAATTTGTCCTATCCTTACACCACAGATTCCAAGGATCCAACTCAGGCTGTCAGGCTTGGAAAAAAGTGCCTTTCACCCACTGAGCCAGCTTTCTGGCCTCAGCCTTCTTTTAACTATTACTATGTAGAGTTCACAAATCATGTGGGAGTTAATATGTGTTCATTTCTCTGACTAAGAAACGCTCAGTTGCCAGGTGAAGTGTCGCTCCTGTCTTTGCTTATGATGGTGTGTATGGGGAAACTAGTATTTCACTTGACTGTGTTTGTCATGGTGTGTATGGGGAGACTAAGACTTCACCTGTCTGTGTTTATGGTGCTGTGTATAGGGAGACTAGTATTTTACCTGTCTATGTTCATCATGGTGTGTATGGGGAGATTAGCATTTCAGCTGTCTGAGTTCATGATGGTGTGTATGGGGAGAAGAACACTTCACCGGTCTGTGCTTATGATGGTGTGTTTGGAGAGACTAGCATTTCACCCGTCTGTGTTCATGGTGGTGTGTATGGGGAGACTAGTCCTTAGCCTGTCTGTGTTTCCTGTGGTGTGTATGGGGAGACTGGCACTTCAGTCCGTGCCCAAGGTACAGAGTCCACTCAGCAGTATGAGTACTCGTCCCCCACTCGCTTCTGGACTGAAAAAGAAAAGAAGAAAATCAACACAAGGCAAAATTCCTCTCTCTTCTTGAGCTAGGATGGTCTTTTCTGCTCTCAGACATGGTTTTCCTAGTTCTTAAGTCTTCGGACACTGGGTTCAGACTAACACCTTTTTTCCTCTTTTCTTTATATATCAGAGTCCGGGCTATCATCCCATGACTTTCTTAGTTCTTTAGTTTTCAGATATTATCTATGGGATATATATATATATATATATATATATATCCCATATGTATATATATATCCCATATATATATTTCTTCAGAAAACTCTAATTCATATTACTATACCTGAAATCATGGAAACAAAAATCTTTAACACAATGTCATCAAATCCAATCCAACAGTATATAGAAAGAATAATGTGTTATAACCTGGTTCATCTTATACCAGCAATGCAAATTTAATTCAGTCCTTGACATGCAGCATAATTCAAAATGTTACTACACCAAAATCATAAAAACTATGACAACATCATAAATATGGCACAAATTTCAATGTTCCTTTCCATTATAACCTAGAATACTAGAAATTTAAATGAATGTTACCATTCTGAATGACGATATGGACATAATGTTTTTTTATAAAGACTGAATTCTTTCCTCCTAAAATTGAATGAAAACAAAATGCGGACTCTCTCAAGTTCTATGTAATATTCTACTGACATTCTTAACAATACAATCAATAAAGAAAAGATACATTAACTACAAAGGAATTAATATACATATGTTTCTTAGAAGACAACATGATTATCTACACAAAAAGCCACAAAGAGCCTAAGAGAACTACTGTAAGGAATAAATAGTTTTAGCAATTTCATCAGCTGCAAGATCAAAGTAAGAAAAAAAATCAATTATATATCTTGACACTAGTGACAAAAAGAAAGTTGACATTTATAAACAGTGTTATAGCAGGTCAAAATTTAAGTTGCTATTAGGTAAGAAATTGCCAAAACATGTGTCAGTGTCCTAAGCTGAGAAGGATACGTATAGATGGAAATAGATGTAAGAAAATAGAGAAACATATGATCGTGAGTTCAAAGATTCTGTGTTAATCAGTTTTATCAAAATCAATCTGCAAATCCAGCACAATGCTAATTAAAATCTTGACAATTAAGTTTTTATAAAAAATAATTTAAAAGTTGCATAGAAAAATAACATAAACAACTTTAACAATATTAGAAAAGAACAGAACTGAACGGAATCACCATCCCTGATTCCAAGTCTATTGTGAAGCTACAGTGGTCAAAAATGGACACATGGTGACAGATTTAAGCAAGCAGAAACAGTAACTTTGGGGTGGCAGGTCCTCCAAAGCAGTTGATCACCTCAACCATCTGGGTGGCTACCTTACAATAAAACTTTTGATTATAAAAATACAAAAAAATTCTTTAATCACAGATCAAATAAAATGGCAAGGTGCCTGATTTTGATAAATTCTGGATTTAGAGATTAGATTAGGTCAATTGCCAACAAAAATAGGGGAAGTTAATTGTCTTTCTAAGAAATATTTACAGGCAATTAAGTCTTCCCTACCTCATGACATATTAGAAAAAAACCTAAACGTTATATACATACGCTGAATCTCTGTCATTCTAGTGTGTAAGATAGATTCTAGAATATGAAATAAATCACCAATACCAAGCGCTGGAAAAAACAGATGACTTCAATTCTCCTCTTAGAGGTTTTAATAAAGTAGTGAAAGTACTTTGTAAAAATGGTGTTTTCTTATTCATTTAATTATTTACAATAGATTGAGGAATCCTAATTCTGTGTGTTACTCTCAGAGAAGTAAAAATATATGTTCAAATGAGACAACAACCTGCATGACCCTTAATCACGTCTGGAGTAACTGACTGTATTTGGAGTCAACTAAAAGGCCAATCAACTAAAATCCTCACTCTTGTGTGGATTTTTTGATCAGATGACTTGAAGTGGAAAGACATTCTCAGTGTGGCTGGTACATTCCCCTGGCAACCCAGACAAAAGGAGACAGACGGAGGAAAACTAGCTTTGTCTCGCTTGCCTTCACTCTCTCAAGTGAAGTACAAACATACACAGTTGATGCCTCATTCTCTCACCTGGCATAGCCATATCTGATGGAAATGGTGAAGTCATAAAGCCAGCACTGCTGTTTGGCAAAGATTCAGCAATACTGAGCCACATGATGCCCCCCCATGCCACATTAGGTTCTCATCTCCACCAGTTGCATATTTGGGAGAAACTTTTAATACTTGTACAATTTGTGAACATTGTGTTGAAGGAAATTTTCTTATGAATCTATGCCCTCTCCCAGGAATGCTATTTCTAAGTTTCCCCAGGACAGTCCTGAGCATACGATCTGCTGCCCACACCACTTTAGGAAAATATCCATAATTACTTGAAGGTCTTTCTTACTCCTAGGAGGTTATCAGAATAAGATAACCAAAACAAAGTAAACTTTAAAAGGTCAACAAGATTTGGTTGGCAAGAGCAGTTGGCCACAGTTCAGATTCCAAGGCTCTTCCCACTATATACTCAGGAAATTATGTGGCATAGATAGCAACAAAGTTAGATTAGCTGAAGTTACCTCTGTCCTACACAGAGACTTATACTGATGGGAAAAGAATGATGTAGAAAGATGATAAAAGTATTTTATAACAATATAAAGTATAAACATTGTATTATGCGAGAATTTGAATAATAATTGTGGCAAATTTGACCTGAGGTTGTCTCTTGGGCACTGTGACCACTAAGAGTTAATAATATACTGCTTGGGACATGACAGCATGCCTGGGATGGTTTTAAGATTATTTTGGTCCTTGCAGTCACAAAAGCAGCTATGCTGAGAAAAGCTTGTCATATGGCTCTAGATTATTAAAAATTAGGTTAGGCGGTTAATGAGTAACAATGATAACTTTGTTTATCTATGATGTCAGAACTTGCGGGTAAATGATTAGAAATGATAACTCTGTTCTGTCATAGTTTATTAATGATTACTAAAAGATACGCAAAAGGAAGAAAAACACATGTCTAGAAACAATAATGAATGATCTATAATTTGGAACAACATGAATATATCCCTACTTACTAAATTCTCTATAAATAAAGAAGTACTCTGGCTGCAAGTCAGTCAGGCTACATGATTCTCCCAACCATCATTTCCTGACTCACTTCCTTCCCTTGCTAATTTCTTGCATCCCCTGCTGGGACCTGTTCACTGTGGCTCCCAGCGCTCAGAACCCAGCTAGTTTATGTTTTCAATGAGGACTGAATACCATACCCTTTTTTGGAGTCCTGAAGACCTTCAGCACCAGATTGGGAACTTCTGAGCCTTCAAACCTCATGAAAAAGCAACTGCTAGGTTCTAGACATTTCCAGTGCAAAATGTCCATTGTTGGACTACTCAAACCTGTAGGTGGAGGCTGCTCATTTGTTTCCCGGCTACTCAGACCCGAAACAATCACACTGAAACCATATTAATTGCAACACTGCCTGGACAATGACTCTAGCGTATTTCTAGCTATTTTTTACATCATAATTAACCCAGTTCTATTAATCTGTGTATCGCCACACGGTTGTGGCCTACCGGTAAAGTTCTATGCAGCATCTGTTTCCTGCAGCAGCTACATGGTATCTCCCTGACCCTGCCTACTCTCTTCTCTCTCTGTTTGGAATTCCCACCTTGCCCTATTCTGTGCTGCAAGAGGCCCAAAGGAGCTTCTTTATTAACCAATGGTAATCACAGCATACAGAGGAGAATTCCAAATTACAAACACTTATTCTACAACTCAATATAACAAATGTTCATTTATAAATATCCATTTTCTCGGTCTGTTTCTCTATATTACCCTGAATAATACAGCAATGTATTTGAGGGTTTATTATGTCACTAACCTGAATCCAGCAATATGTCTCTCCCCAGGCAAATCGATAATACAGTTATGGCTAATCCATGTGATGTGATACCACATCAAAAAAATCTACAAGAATAGAAGAAATAACACAGTTCAATATTATTTACCACACTGTGCTATTAGAAGAGGCTCAAAAGACTGCAGTGTTGTCTGATGCTCTCTTGGAGAATGAAGAATGAACATCCATGTCATTTTGACTTTACTAATCAGTTTGAGATACTTTACTCATTATAGTTCTAGAAACATTGATGTGGCGGTAATATTTATTCATCCAGTATCTACTACCTTTGCCACAGAAGCAATGTGGCAAATTATAATGAAAAGATAAAGATTTTATCTTTTAAAGAAATGAAGAAGCAGACTTAGAAGCCTAGCATGATAGCAGATCTTCCCTCCACGTACTAACCAGGCCTGCCCCCACTTAGCCATGAATCATCCTAAGTCAAATACAATTGTCTCATTTGGTATAATGTTCCTGGTAAGTTACAGTATTTCTCTTCTCTGAACTGGTGGTGGTATATTAACTTTCGCTGTAGGGTAGCAACTCTCGTCATTGTGAATGTTTGTTTGCCAGATGTTATAAAATCAGGAACCAGGAATGGGTACATTTTACCCACATGCAAAGTCTGTCTTTATCAACCTGACTTGAAGGGACAACATAAAGCATCAAAGAAATATAATCTCAAGTTGAGATATTGGAAGGATCAAAAGGAACTAGTAACAGAGAGTAAGGGGAGTAAGGAAGTGTGAGACAGGCAGAGAATTGAGAGAACAGAAAGCTGAAAACCAGGGTATACTGTGTTACTGCTGAACCAAAAAGGAAGGCTGGAGTCAGGACACTGTGAAGGCCATCAGAGAGAAGACAAGGTTGTATTGGTTATGAAAGTATAATAGTCTCAAGTGAAAATGAAGAATTAGCAAAATACTATCAGAGTTTTATTGAAAACAAAGTAAAATGGGGCCTAGAAATGGAATGAAAATATGTCCTATTTTTTCATGATGACACTACAGGATTATAAGTTGATGTGAAAATCTTCCTCAGAGGAGCAGATGAGATGCCATTGTATCCAGAAGATTAGTGAAGCCACATGAACTTCAAAAAACCTGGGCCAGAGGAGGTGCCTGATGACTCTCGTCCCCACAGGAAGGCCCTGGGTGAGTTGGCACAGGATATTAATTACCCAAGAGGATTCAAGGGTGGCAGGAAGTGGGGTAGAACGCAGAGAACTGGGGCTCATAAGACTTCACTAACCAAGGATGGATATAATAAACCAAGATGTTTATATTCAAGCAAAACTTCAACAGCAAATTTGGAAACCTGCTTCAGGAAAGGTAAATTTTGAGGAATATAGGAAGGTGGGCTTATAAAAGTAGACAGGATTTTAGTCCTGGTCATTTGGAGTCATGCTATTAAAACTTTGCAACCCTCCATGTGGAGAGGTGAGTAATTTGAATTCCATGTAATCAGCATACCTATTGTAGCCTGGAACACAGCACTACTCAAAGCCCATCTTTCCCAAAAATACCTAGGAGTTAGAAGAACGCAGCCCTGGAAATTTAGGATTAAATAAGAACATAGGTAACAAATTGTAGTTTGTTCTAATTATGAATTTTGGCAGGAATAACAGTTAGCATTTTAAGTTTTATTGTAGGTTGTAAGGAATGTTCACAAACCTGTTCTCATGTTTTCTTCAGAATGAAATGATTTTGTCTTCATTTTTAAAAACTGAGACTTGATACCCAGACAGATAAGTGATCTTGCCTAAAAGCATCCAGCTATAGCAATCACCATTGGAGTTTCTTTCTGTAGCAGATGGGAACAAATACAGAGACTCTGGGCCAGGCATCATATCTCTCCTTTCAGGGCTAAGGGAACCCTGGGAAAGAGGAGGCAGAAAAAGAATAAGAGCCAGAGGAGAAGGAGGACACCAAATAAACAAGGCTCCCGGAATCAATAAGATCGAAGCTCAGATGAACTCACAGAAACTGAGGCAGCATGCATATATATCATGACTTTCAGTTGAGTGTTTGCTTTATGGAATTCCTGAGTTTGCCAACAAGTGGGTCTCTGATTTCTGTGCCTTTTGGTGTGAGGGAAGGGACTCTTTTTCCCTTGTTTGCTTGTTTTGTCGAATTCTGATGTATTAGTTTTTACTTCACCTTATGATATTTTATTTTATTATTTTCTCTTATAAGCCTTTTTTTAAAAAATGAAAAACAGAAATGAAATAGATCAGGATTGGAGGGAAGATGAGGAATAGAGGGAGGTAAAAGTGCAATTATGCCATAGTATGTGAGAAAAATATCTATTTTCAATAAAGAGGGCATCCAAGAAGAGAAGTAGAAAAGCAAAGAAGTGAGAGGGAGGACTCTTTGCTAAAGGGAGGTGACCACAGTTCACTTATTGACTTCTTTGGGAATAATACATTTCCTACCAAGGGAAGGGAGGATACCCAACAAAGGTCAAGTGAGATAGAAATTTAGTCATTTGATTAAGACTCTGTTGATATTTTTGCTGTATCTGTGTATTGCTTTAATGGTTAATTGTTACATTCTTGTAGTCTGTGAGCAGAATATCTGCACCCTTAAATCTCTCCTTGAGAGATTCTGATTTGACCCAGTGTTTCTTTTGGAGTCTGTTTTAAGCTTCTGGACATCCCTAAAGATTTTCTCGTCTGATAGATTCACTCAACTGTGTGTTGTGACTTAGCAGGGTCATTTGGGAGAGTCTTTCATGGAGTACTTAATGCAGCCCAAGTCTGCCTGAAAGGTCCCAAAGAAACAGGATAACAGGATGAGAACAGCTTCGAAACTGAACACCAGAGTGAATTATCGGATCAATGCCCTTCAGCAAGTTAAGTCATCGCTATGAAACTATCTGTTACCACACATCAGGTTACGGTAATGTTACTGAGTGTGGGTCCTTTATACAGAAAAGACATTTAGCCCGTGTTTTCAAAGCTCAAGTGAATAGCAATGGAACTTGTATCAGCTGGTTTTGGTGAGGGTCTTTTTGGGTGTATTACATGAGACGAAAATGGGAGAGAAATGCAGAGAGTTATGGAGGTGGCCAGATCATTCTTTCATGAAATTCCTCTAGTTAAAATGTAAGTCATTTTTCCAGAATGACCTTAATCACATTTGAAGACAGCACCTCCATTGATTTTACCAGCTTCCCTCAGATCCCACCCTAGGATCCCTCTTTATCGTATCAGCACTTCCCGAAAACCAAGCTCTCAACACAGGAACTGCTGAGAGACACGTTTAGACAAGTTTCAAACCATAGTACTGGACTTTCTAATTTACCAGAGCTTTAGCTACTCTACAGAACTGCAATGAAAATGTAGTTTAAGCAGACAATGTCATGAATGATAATTAAAACCAGAGTTTTAAAAATTAAAGTTTGAAAAAACAGGGGAGAGAAAGAATCACAACTGAATTGTCATGAAGAAAAGATAATACTGAAAATCTAATGAACTATGAGATTCATTGGTAGGATAGGATCTTTTGATTAAGATTCTATCTTAACAAAAATTTATTCTACTGCCACAAATTTTTCTGTCTATTGACAATTTTCTAAAATAACTCATATTCAGAGTTATTCAAGACAGTTGATATTTTTTTTCCACAAACATACACATAAAACCTACAGAATGTGCATTTCCAGAGACCTAAATGGAAACTTCTGGAATTCAAAATAAACCCAACTTAGACGTGTCTAAAATTAAGTCCAGTGTGTTTCTGTCTACAAAAGAGTATGTAGAAATCTGTTCTAAAGATGACAGTCACTCTGCTGAGAAGTGAGGCCCTTTGTGAGAGACAGAGATGTTAGGTAATATGGACACTGCTCTTGTAACAAATAACTCATGTGCCACTTCAGCTAAGCACACGAATTCTCTTTGCTCCAAAGCTAGCACCCAACCATCACTGGTTTCAGATGCAGCTTTGCTGGAGACACCATGCCTCATCTCTGCAGCGACTTCTTCCTTGCTTTAAGACACTCTTGCTTTGCAAGTTGAGATGAGGACATCTGTTAATGAATGATTCAAGATACACAGGTGGCCCAGAGCTGGGCCTGGCAGGCAGATCCCTGAACCCCACCCCCACCCCACGAAGATCCTTTTTAAATGGGAAGAGCAGGCCAACAGCCAGATTCCTGCTTGGTCAATTATGCACAGCACCTGTCAGTCAAATTCTCGAGTTTGCATCCTCATGGAGGCTGATTAGTAGTTAGTATAGCTAGGCTATGCCTGAGGGTGACACTCATACATTTATGGAAGCCCCAGCAACCTGGGATTGCAGCCTGACCCCACTGGCTGCAAAGAGAAAACTGTGCTTATCTCCTTGTATGGAACAAGCTGTCAGCAAGACTACAATATGGCCTTTCCTTTACTTCTTTCTCAACCTAGATTTTCCACAAAGCCTCAACCTGTACTGTAAATCTAGGAGCAGAGCATGACAATGAAGGGTTTTGGAAGCCCCTCCCCCAAATTCTTTGGTTACACTCCAAACTCCCAATACCTTAGAATATGCCTGCAATGGAAACTAGACAGTGCAGTTAATGATTCCTAGTGGACTCATAGAAGAACTAAATGTGGTACGATGGCATCCTGATCAAAAGGAAGTTGAGGCTCAGACCGACAGAGAGCACCTTGGGGAGATGGAGGTTGGTAAGCCAGGGAACACCACAGAATGCTCACTAACTACGCTAAGCTCGAGAAAGCCAATGACTCTTTTTCATGTCCCTTACTGTGACCAAAACCTGCTGCTGTCTCATTCTGGATCAACACATCTCTTTTGTTTAAGCCACCCAGTCTCTGGTATTTTGTTATGGCAACCCCAGTGAAATTCATGATGACTCTGGTTTCTCAGAGGTGGATTCTCAAACCCTTAAATTTCTACATGCGTTTCTATGACAGCAGACAAATTAGGGTGCAAAGTTTGGAACTAGATAGAACTCAGAGAGGCTTCACCAAGTCTAAAAAGTCTATTTTGGAGACTCTGTGCAGAAATTTAGAATCACAGCCATTAACATGGTAGCCATTGACTTGTGAGAGCTTGATTAAGAATGTGAAAAATCCTGGCCCTTCACTGACTAAATAATTTATTAAAACCACCTCAATCAGTTGCTCTTTTTGTCATGGTTCATCTAGGTGGGATCACTTTGCTTTACATAAACTACATATGTGAACAAAGAAACTTGCTTGGTATGGACAGTTCTGGGTCCTTTAGCATCACAAAAACCTGGGTTAGGGCTGACTTACTTAGTCTTCTTCTTTCAAGCTCTAGGAACAAAGGACAATTTGCTCATGCCTGTAGAGGTCAGAGATGTATGACTTCAGAAGCCTGGGTTGAGGCTTACTGATATGAGATTTAACCTTCCCTAATACTCAGTAGTTATTGCAATCTTCAGTTTCAGTATCAGGGATTAGCAGCAGCAGACAATGGCTGCCCACACTACAGCTCCTGGGTTGACCTTCAGTATTGGAAGTGGCTACAATTATAGCTCTTGGTGCTAGTGTATTATGACATCTAGTGCTATATAGCTGTTAAGGCTGGGTTTTAAGTATCTGTTTTTTGGTGGGGTTTTTGTTTGTTTGTTTGTTTTTGTTTTAAGACAGGGTCTCACTATATAGTTCTGGCTATCCTGGAACTCACTGTGTAAGACCAGGCTGGCCTCAAGCTCAGAGTTCTATTTCTGTATCCCAAGTGTTGAGTTCAAAGGCATGCACCACTACACTCATCTCTCCTTCAGTTCTGAACAGTTGTTAGGATTGTAGATCTTGTGCCTAGAGCATCAAAGCCTTGGCAGGGATGCCTTAGCATCTACCTAGAAGTCTTCCAGTGACCAGGATCCATAGTTTCCATTTCTCAGCTTGTCTATACTTCTACCACCCCTCATTGTCTCTGATCTTTCTAATTACCCTTGGTTTTGTGTCCAGCCACTCTCTATCTGGTGTCTTTATCTGGTGTCTTGCCTCTGCTGCCTCTCTCACTGTGAGTATTCCTGAAGTTTCCAGGCAGCAAGCTGCTGCTACTTTCACATCTGTCATTAATCAGGTGAAGCTTCCATTTAGTCTCTCTCTTTGTCACCAGGTAAACCAATTCTTCTGACAGATAAGTTGAGAAACAAGCAAGAAACTCTCCTTGGGGGAAAAAAAAAAACTTTCATTGAGTCTAACTCTGTGAGACCAGAGGCAATCAAGGAGGGAGTGGCCTGACAGTTTTGATAAGTGGGTGAGCTGTCTTATTTACATAGCCATAAAGAGATTGTAGCAATGGTCTGTGCACCAGTAATTACATAACCATTCATGCAAAAGAAAGGTCATGATCTATATCAGTCCCAGAACTTCTGCTGGGACATCAAGATAACTCTTCCCCCATTTGGCTTCAGTATACATAGTTCCTGGGTCCCCTAGAGTTCACCCAGGCACATCTTGTTTAGAGTGTTGCCTTTCTAGGCTGGCAGAAGCTGCATGGAGTAATTCTGACTAGAGCATGTCTTTGTGGTAGTTGTATTAATTCCTTACAGCTGTGGAGGTGGCCTTAACATGACCACAGTGTTCATAAGAGATGGAGTTCCATGACAATACTGTGGCCAGTCTCTGCTAAAACTGTGACAGTTCTGTGCTCATGGTGGCTAGAAATCAGAGCCTGTTTCAGCCCATTTTATTCTCTGCTCTTGACAGATTTGATCAATCATTTCCATACATGATTAAATGGGCTATTAACAACAAAGACTGACACAAAGCTCAGCACTGAGACTTATAATAGCACTTAATAGTACTTACCAGTATTTCATTCCTCCTATTCCAGTGCCCTAGAGAAAGGGTTGGTCCTTCTGATCATAGGATACAGCATCTCCAATTCAGGAAATTTGTGAAGATTCATGCTGCTCAGGTCAGACTTCCTTTTCTAAGGTAGCAGGGCGAATTCTGTTTCCAATGGTTAAGTACCTTCTGCATTATCTGGAAATTTTTTTTCCCATGAAGATTCTATAGATGGTGATCTTTCAGGACGGTGGGCCTTACTGACTTTTACACAGCAAGGTCTACATATTAGCCTATTTTAAAGCAGGATATTAACATGCATATTTCCCATAACTGTTGACGTCCTTTGTTAGAAGTGTTATTTTCCTTTCCTAATCTTAGTCCTGTACAAACTAAGTTTACCTTAGACCTATAATAATTGAGTTGATTAATGATATAATATATTGCATGGTGCTGAGTCAGTGGCACCTTCCAGGAAGGAGTTCTCCTTTCCTCTATGCTGTCAGTGGGCTCAGGTTTTAAGTTGTTTTTTCCTGATGCTGTGGCATGGCACAATGAGAAAGACAAATATGGAAAAAAGTATATAAAAGGAATGGGAAATATATGGATAAGACCAGCCGCCCACAACAGAGACTGAAAGTTTTCTGCCGACACATGGAAAGACCCCCCATTTTACATTTACAAAACAGTCTTGTACCTAACATTTATTTAGACATCACATCAATGTATGAAGTAGGCCAGGAAGACAGTTCTAATGTCTGGTTTAGTCAGACTGACATGAGCTAGAGTCATCAGAGAGGAAGGAGTGTCAGTTGAGGGAATGTCTCCATGAGATTTACCTATAGGGAAGGCATTTTCTCAATTAGTAATCAATGTGGGAGGTGAAGCTCATGGCTGGTGGTGCCATAGCTTGGCTGGTGGTCCTGGGTTCTTTAAGAAAGCAGACTCAGCAAGTCATGGGAAGCAATCCAATAATCAGAACCCCTCCAGGGCCCCTGTATCAGCTCTTAAGTCCAGGAGACTGCCCTATTTGAGTTCCTGTCCCTGACTTCCTTCAGTGAGGAACAGCAATGCTAAGCATCTGCCTAAGAAGCCCTTTCTGCCATCATTTGCTTTTGGTCATGATGTTTCATTGCAACAACAGAAACCCTAAGTAAGACAAACAGTTTTCTCATGCACAGCAGAAAAAAAAGTCAATTATATTTTACAGTAAATGTTACATAATTAAATGAGAGGCAGGATGAGCTGAAGCCTGATATATTCTTCGGTTGGTGTCACCTTTAATTTTATGTTATTGATTTTTAAAATAAGGACCTAGGGTTTTGAATGAATACTTTCAAACACAGGTTGATAGATAGACAGAGAGACAGGTGGCAGGTGAGTTAGTCCATGTTGGTTTTGTCTGGAACACACTTCCAAAGAGTAGCAATCTAAAAGTAACTCTTCTGAGAAGGATATGAAACTTACAAAGCCGAGAAGCAAATTCTACAGGAAAGTATTAGATAGAAAACAATAGTTTTATAAAATCCTAGTCATTGTCTTACTTATCATCATTAACACATCGATAACTTATCTCCCAGAGTCTCAGCTCTTGTCTGCAAAAATAGCTTATTGTGATCATATCTGAAAGTCTGTAGCATAGATAAGAGTAAGTTCTGATTTCAACTCTTAGGATTACAATTGCATCAAGACAAGTTACCCACTAGATAGACCTATGCTGCTATCTTTTTCTCGGGTATTAAATACATCATTAACTTGCTTCAAAAAAATTGTAACAAAATTATAATAGGACAAACAACAACAAAGAACGAAGTAGCTACTATAAGAAGCAGTCTAAACTGAGGCTACAACGCATAACTGTCTCACTTGCCAAATGCAATCAAGAACTTCTAGAGACAAAGAGAAACAGAGGGTGGGAGTGTTACTTGTAACAAGCTTGCCTTCTTCATATCCTATCTCTCCCTCTCTTTCATTATCATCGTGACTAATTTCATCATCACTGCATCCTTGTACACCATCAAGGTTGGTAGGTTGATACAAATCAAATATATATACTCTGCAAGACCTCATGTCAAGAAATTCAAAATCCCTTGATTGTAATTGCAGGGGCTGTCTGTGGGGTGAGCTTACTGATCATGACTCCACACATTTGACCTTATGCTTCCAGTCTTTAGATCTCATAGTCCAACAATGGAATGAAGCTGAATCTGAGATTCAGTCCTTCCTTCTCTGGTTCAGATTTGCTGAGACACTTGACTCAGCTTCCTGCTCTCCCTTCACCCCATTATGTCAATCACTTCCTGCCCTACCCTCACCCCATTGTGTCAATAACTTCCTGCCCTACCCCATCCCATTATGTCAATCACTTGAGTGACTCTTATACGAGAGAGGACTCAGGGTCCTTTAAGGACAGAGGTCATTCAAAGAATTGACAGGAGTGAATAATGCCTTTCCTTGGCGCCAAAAGGCTTTCTAGAAAGTTCCAAAATTGACTTACAATAAGTGTGAATTTGCCCGTTGACTGAGTGTGACTTCCTGAAATGTGGTGACTTATGCAAAGGAAAACAGCTAGCAAACATCTGATAAGAGACCTCAGCTGAGACTCACAGGGTTTTTCATTCATTAGATCAGCATTAGACTATAATCACACTGACTTTTCCTCCACCTCTCCCCACTGCAGAGTGTTAGTGCTTCATTTGGTAGGTGGTGAAGTGGAGGCATATTAATAAACCAGGAGACGCCAGCTTTCTTCCGAGGCCAACACGGAGCAGAGAGTTTCCCAGCCCAGACTGATCTCGTCTTCCCTCGTCCTTTTAACAGAATTCCTTTTCTCTATTGCAAAGTTACTGCGGTTTTTATAGACAGTGGCAGCAGGTTCCCTAATCTTTTCCTTGCTTTTAGTCTCAGCCTACTCCAATTCATCCCCCACAATGTAGCCAGAGGTAGCTTTTAAATTGTAAATTTGACAAAGTAATTTGCTGCCTAAAACCTGTCAGTGTCTACCAGTTCCCTTCAAGACAGCATTCAAAATTCTTAAGAAGCCTTTCAAATCACCTGGTAAGCCAGCCCAAACAAGCTTTCACACTTCATCTCTCACCCCACCTGCATGGAGTGCTTGCAGATTCAAGGAGCTACAGAGAGAAAGGAGAAATGCTATGAACGCATAGGGATCATAATTTTTCTTTTCCATTCTCTGAATCTATGTAATTCACTCACATTCAACACATGTTAGACCCATGGTCCCTCCACATTCGCCTTTGTGTGCCATCTTCAATATTCAAAGGTTAAAAAAAATACTGCGGTTGGGGTCAGGGGTGTTCTCTCCTATGCAAGCTTCGCCTACTCAGCTTTTAGGAATCCAACTAGAAAAATAAAATAAAATTCTTTTTTAAAGGTGACCCTGCAGCCTCCTCTTGTAGCTCTTCATTTCTGTCCTTTGGTTGACCTGCATTAGGCTCAGCACCCATGTAATGAATACTGTGGCTTTTCTGCCTACACATGGCTGCAGCTGAAATAGATTCTGAGAGAAAACTCCTCGCCTGCTTTAGACGGAGGAAGAGAGAAACACAGTGCAACAGATTCTATGTGTCTTTGCAAAAGGCAATCTGTTCCCAACTTAAACTCAATTTGACAAGGGCATGTCCAATAACCAAGCTTTCATTCCCAAATGCGGTCAGAGCACACTCAGATAAAAAGAGAATCTTACACAGAGAATTGGCAGTCATGGAACACGAGGCATTTAGAAAAGGGGATACTGGAGGACACTCTGCAAATGCACAGCTGACAAAGCACACTGTGGTTAGCGCGAGCTGTGTGAGCAGACAAGCAGGAATGGGCACTGTGTATAAACTGTACAATAAGGCCCTAGGACACAACCATGCTCTAGCTAAATACGCACTGTATGGTTCTCATTCAGTACTGCAGACATTGTCAATTTATTTCCACTGATATCCTCACAGAGTCATATATCATAGTAGGACTGTATCTTTTCTAAGTTATAAGAAAGTAAAGTTTCTGGTACAGACACTAAAAACCTAGAGTAAAAGACCAGATACATAGTAGGGCCTCTGCTTTATCAGTGATGATGAGGCAAGATTACACAAATCATTCAGTAAATTTATTTGACTAATACTGCTGAGCCTTAATAGTCATCAGGCAGAGAATCTAGTAAAGCATAACTAAACAAGTAAGAAATTAAACTGGTATTGTTATGTTAACAGGTTGAAACATAGTTATAGAGCCAAGATATGAAGGAACAATGCAATTTCTGATAATTTTCTGGTAAATAAAGAAAATGAAGCCAAGTAGGCAGCAACAGAGAATAAGGTATTTCTGTAATGGACCTGACCATGTTGGGGTATGGGGAGGACTGTGGAAAGATTTGGGGGATTTGAACTAGAAAAGGTTATTCAGTGCTCAGATCTGACTGAGCTACTCTGGAAGTTTAGAAGATAGGAATGGCAAGAGGTTCGGAGAGTGGAGACCTGGCTTTTGAAAGTTCCAGAGGTAGTCAAGAACTCTTTTACTAAGAATCTGTTCTCTGGTAGTTGGGGCTGAAGAATCAGCTAAGAGTAACAAGAGACCAGCACGCTGATCTCATTCATTCAGTTGCCTAGGTCTATAATTGCCTTTTCTAATTTCATTTATGTTGCTATGAGAAACAAAAGAACTTTGATTTATAATTCTGGGTTACAATCCACCACTGAGGAAATTGAGGAAGAAACTTAAGCAGCTGGTATCACATCCGTAGTCAAAAGCCAAGGGACAATAGATGTATGCTTGAATGTTGCTTAGAGATCAGCTAGCCTGTGCTTTTTCTCATTGTGGTGTCTGGACTCAAGACCAGTCATCCCACAAGCTAGGAGTTTAAGCGACAACTTCTAACATAGGCATGAAAACTAAAAGGGTTCTTATTTCTGTAATCTATGAGAAACGTGGCTATAGAGACATCGAATCCATCTTGTAATGGGAGGAATATCAAAGGATGCAGTAACCTCATCTTTTTTATTTTTTATTTTTTTAATTGATTTTATTGAAATATACATTTTTCCCTACTCCCCTCCCTGCTTCTCCCCTCCCTTTCAACCCTCTTCCATGGTCCCCATGCGACAATTTACTCAGGAGATCTTGTCTTTTTCTACTCCCATGTAGATTAGATCCATGTATCTCTTAGGGTCCTCATTGTTGTCTAGTATCTCTGGGATTGTGATTTGTAGGCTGGTTTTCTTTGCTTTATGTTTAAAAACCACTTATGAGTGAGTACATATGATAATTGTCTTTCTGGGTCTGGGTTACCTCACTCTATATGATGTTTTTTATATATATGATGCCTGCAAATTTTAAGATGTCGTTATTTTTTTCTGCTGTGTAGTACTCCACTGTGTAAATGTACCACATTTTCCTTATCCATTCTTCAATCGAGGGGAATTTAGGTTGTTTCCAGGTTATGGCTATGACAAACAATGCTGCTATGAACATACTTGAGCACATGTCCTTGTGACATGGTTGAGCATCCTTTGGATATATACCCAAAAGTGGTATTGCTGGGTCTGGAGGAAGGTTGTTTACTAATTTTCTGAAAAATCTCCATACAGATAGCCAAAGGGCAGTACCAGCTTGCATTCCCACCAGCAATGCAGGAGTTGTTAGCTTTACCCCAAAACCTCTCTAGCATAAGTTGTCATCAGTGTTTTTGATCTTGGACATTCTTACAGGTGTAAGGTGGAATCTCAGAGTTGTTTTGATTTGCATTTCTCTGATGATTAAGGATGTTGAACATTTCCTTAAGTGTCTTTCAGCCATTTAGATTCCTCAGTTGAGAGTTCTCTGTTTACATCTGTACTCCATTTTTTTTATTGGATTATTTGTTCTTTTGATAACAAATTACTTCAGTTCTTTGTATATTTTGGAGATCAGACCTCTGTCTGATGTGGAGTTGGTAAAGATCTTTTCTCATTTTGTAGGCTGCCGTTTTGTCTTGTTGACCATGTCCTTGGCTTTACAGAAGCTTTTCAGTTTCAGGAGGTCCCGTTTATTAACTGTTTCTCTCAGTGTCTGTGCTGCTATGGTTATATTTAGGAAGTGGATACCTATGCGAATGCATTCAAGTGTAGTTTCCACTTTCTCTTCTATAAGGTCCAGTGTGGCTGGCTTTGTGTTGAGGTCTTTGATCCATTTGGACTTGAGTTTTGTACGTGGTGATATATATGGATCTATTTTCATTCTTCTAGGTGTTGATATCCAGTTATTCCAGCATTGCTAGTTAAATATGCTTTCATTTTTTCCATTTGATTATTTTTTTTGCTTCTTTGTCAAAACTAGGTATTTGAAGGTATGAGGATTAATATCTGGGTCTTCGATTTGGTTCTCTTGGTCCTTCTGTCTAATTTTATGCCAATAGCAGGCTGTTTTCAGTACTATAGCTCTGTAGTAGAGTTTGAAGTCAGGGATTGTGAGGCCCCTAGAAGTTCCTTTATTGTACAGGATTGTTTCGGCTATCCTAGATTTTTTGCTTTTTCTTTTGAAGTTGAATAGCATTCTTTCGAGGTCTGTGAGGAATTTTTCTGGGATTTGATTGCTTTGGGTAAGATTGCCATTTTTACTGTTAATTCTGCTACCCAAGAGCATGCGAGATCTTTCCACTTTCTTGTGTTTTCTTCAATTTCTTTCTTCAATGATTTAAAGTTTTTGTCAAACAGGTCTTCCATTTGTTGGGTTAAAGTTACTCTGAGATATTTTATGCTATTTGTGGCTATTGCGAAGGGTGATGTTTCTCTGCTTTCTTTCTCAGCCCATTTATTATCTGTGTAAAAGAGGGCTACTGATTTGTTTTTTGAGAGGACCCTCATCTTTAAACCTCTATTCTGGCCACTAACATCAAATTTTGCACATTCTTACTAATGTAAAATACACTAATTTGCAAGCTCTAAGACTTTTATAGTATAATAATATTAGACTTATCCCTAAGGTTCATTCTTTTTTTTGTTTTTTTTTCTATTCTGTAGTTTTTCTGATTTTTCTTTTTTTAAATTTATTTATTTATTTATTAAAGATTTCTGTCTCTTCCCCACCGCTGCCTCCCCTTTCCCTCCCCCTCCCACAATCAAGTCCCCCTCCCTCGTCAGCCCAAAAAGCAATCAGGGTTCTCTGCCCTGTGGGAAGTCCAAGGACCACCCACCTCCATCCATGTCTAGTAAGGTGAGCATCCACGAAACTGCCTAGGCTCCCACGAAACCAATAGGTCTAGTAGAATCAAAAACCCGTTGCCATTGTTCTTGAGGTCTCAGTAGTCCTCCTTGTCCGCTATGTTCAGCGAGACCGGTTTTGACCCAGGCTTTTTCTGACCCAGGCCAGCTGGCCTTGGTGAGTTCCTGATAGAACATCCCCATTGTCTCAGTGTATGGGTGCACCCCTCGCGGTCCTGAGTTCTTTGCTTGTGCTCTCTCTCCTTCTGCTCCTGATTTGGACCTTGAGATTTCAGTCCTGTGCTCCAATGTGGGTCTCTGTCTCTGTCTCCTTTCATCGCCTGATGAAGTTTAATATTCAGGAGGATGCCTATATGATTTTCTTTGGGTTCTCCTTCTTATTTAGCTTCTCTAAGAACCCGAATTATAGGTTCAATGTCCTTTATTTATGGCTAGAAACCAAATATGAGTGAGAACATCCCACTCATATTTGGTTTCTCAAAACCAGACTTTCTGGGTCTGGCTTACCTCACTCAGGATGGTGTTTTCTATTTCCATCCATTTGCCTGCAAACTTCAAGAAGTCCTTGTTTTTTACTGCTGAGTAGTACTCTAATATGTATATATTCCATACTTTCTTCATCCATTCTTCAATTGAAGGGCATCTAGGTTGTTTCCAGGTTCTGGCTATTACAAACAATGCTGCTATAAACATAGTAGAGCATATACTTTAATTTAATAAACTTGTTGCCTATGGTTCCTGAAGTACAGATCCTTGACTTTTGGCTTCTTTGATCTAAATCATGAAATTGGGAGCATATTAGACCTCATATCAAGCAAGTCTCAAAACAATAGACAAGAAATAAGTAAGTCCTATCAAATCTCCTGGAGAAGACCACAGTCTAGATGACTTTAACTGTGTCAAGGTAGTGAATTCAAAGTTCTCATATATCTTATGCTTTATATGAATCTCAGTTACCATTGGAAAATCTGCAGATAACCATGATGTAGGACTCTAAAGGATGTTATTATCTTTAAAATGTCACTTTAAGAAGACAAAGCTATTACAAGGTTTGCACGTTCCTGCTAATATACTAAGTTCACTGCCAGTGTGAGGCAGAAGATGGATGCATAGCCCCAGTCCACAACTTTTCCTGGGTTGCCTCTTTCATGTTAACTTGGACCCAGGGAGCACTTGTTCATGATGAAATGCAATCAGATTTTTATGTCATCTACATGCATCATGGAAGATGAAATTAATACAGATGTGGACACTGTTTTGTTGATGGAGCTTAGGTTTTTGTTTATTTTTAATACCTCAGTTTGTCCCTTCTGTCCCCAACTTCACTGCCCCCTCAGTTACACATAGTTTATACAATCACAATTCCTGCATTCAGGTTACCCCGCAGTAGGAAGGTCTGATTTCCTGATAAAGCCCAAAATAATACAAGCAGAGCAATGAGTTAATTGCCACAGCATAATGGACAATAGTTTGTCTTACATATGAAAATAGGCAAAGATATCAAGGGAGCATACAAAGCTTTTACAGAAGCAACATTTTAGCTAGTCCCTTCCAATTCTCATTATGTGGAAAGAACAGGGAATGAACATCAATTTATTCTTATTAAGGATTACTGGAATTTTTTTATCAAATTGTACTAAACTCTAGGTTTTTTTCATTGACCTTGTATGAACTCCTATCTAGTCAGGATTCTTAACACCTGACTCACAGTCTCTCCTCCTGATTCTTTTCCGAAGCCTCTATAAGAAGTTGCTATTTATTCCTATGCATGGCAAAACCAGGATGGAGAATCTTAATGACTTCCTCCTTTCTGAGCTGGCTCTTTGTGGCTCTGCTTGATTACCCTGTTTGTCGTGTGTTCCCAGAACTTCAGGCACACCCATGCACAAATGTATACGTCTTTTAAAAACCCTCTGTCAAAGGGAACATCAATCATTTCTGAAGCTAAATATAGTCCAGTTGCTGCATAAGGTTCTATATGAAACTGCAGTCTGTGCATTCTAGTCACTGATACCTTCATAACATAATATAAAACTACTGACTAATAATTGCTTATTTCCTATTGGCTGGCTGATGATAGTGGTGTTCTTGATAGCATTTAAATTTATCCTTTTATTTCCTTTCTTTTTCTTTTAGAATAGGTGTTCTTTCTATATTTTCTTTTCTTTTATATATTGAGAATAGATTCTTCTCTCACACAATATATCCCGACCACAGTTTCTCTTCTCTACACTCCTCCTAACGATGTCTACTCTACCCAGCTACCCCCTGCCTCCCCTCTTCCCCAGATTCACTCCCCCTCTGTTTCCTCTTCAGAAAACAGCAGTCCACCAAGTGATGGCAGGCAACCGAACAACTTAAACTGCAATAAGACAAGGCAAAAAGCCCTCATATCAAGGCAGGGCAAGGCAACTCAATAGGAGGAAGACGCCCAAGAGCTGGCAAATGAGTCAGAGACACACCTACTTCCAGTATTAGGAGTCCCACAAAAACACCAAACTAAAAGCCAACACATACAGGCAAAGAATCTGGTGCAGACCACTGCACCTCCTGTGTTTGCTGCCTCTGTCTCAGTGAGCCGATATGAGCCCTGTTTAGTTGACTCAGTGGGCCATGTTCTCCTGGTGGTCCCCATCACTTCTGACTCCTATAACTTTTCCTCCCCATTTTTTGCTATTCCCCTAGTGGAGGACCGATGGAGAAACCTTTGCCTATCTTTCTATTATGGAGTCCTCCAATTTAGACTCTCAAAACAGTGTCTGGCTGTGAGTCTCTGCACCGGCTCCCATTTCCCATCTGCTGCCAGAGGAAGCCTCTTTAATGACAACTGGACAAAGCACTGATCTATGACTACAAGGGAATATCATTAGGAATCATTTCATTGATTTTTTTTTTTGCTTGTCCTATTTGTTTCTACCTCAGTTCTCCTGCTATGCAATCTTCTGTTCCTGGGCATCTAGGCAGTATAAGGAGTGGGTTCCCTCTCATGGCATGGACCTCAAGTTAAATCAAACACCAGCTGGCCACTCCCACAAGTTCTTCACCACCATTATGTGAGCACATCTTGCAGGTAAGACAGACTGTAGGATGAAGGTTTTGTGGCTGGGTTGGTGTATAGGTTTCTCTTTCCCCCTTTCCCATAGCCTGTAGAGTAACTGCCCATGTCAAAAAGACTAAACTATACTAGTTAAGGCTCCATACAGGCACCAGCTCAACATCCGTATTCAATGAGTTGTGTGGGTGTTGCCCTTCCCAAAGGGGCTCCACTGTCCTAGCATCAGTCTGTGTTGTTCAGGGATCTTCCCTGGATCCCTTTAGCCAATAACACAACCAAATGCAACAACACTGGAAGCTTGCCTGCGTAAAAAGATGGTCAGTTCAGACTCCACATTTTCCATTGCTAGAAGTCCTCACTAGGGTTGCCATCATTGACTATACCGTTTTCACACCTACCCCCTCCCCCATGTTCCCAATTAAAGCTGTCTCTCTGCAAACTCTCTCCCGCCATCTCCTCAGCGGATCCCTTCCACTCCTGTCACCACCCATCCCCAGTTGACCTTAAATCTATTCTATTTCCCCTTTTCAAGGAGGTTCATGTGTCCCACCTTGAGCCCTTCTTGTTACTTAGATTCTCTGATCTATGGATTACAATGTGAATATCCTTTACTTGACAGTTAATATCCATGTATAAGTACATACATAATATATTTGTCCTTCTGGGTCTGGGTTATCTCACTCAGGATGATTTTTTCCCTAGTTTCATCCATTTGCCTGAAAATTTCATGATGCTTTTAATGGCTGAGTAATACTCCATTGTGTAAATATACCACATTTTCTTTATTCATTATTCTGTTGAGGGACATTTAGGTTGTTTCCACTTTCTGGCTACCTTAAATAAAGCCACAGTGAACATAATTTGATCAAGTATCCCTGTGGTAGGATGGATCATTCTTTGTGTATATGTCCAAGAGTCCTATAGCTAGATCTTGAGGTAGATTGATTCACAATTTTCTGAGGAAATGTTCTATTGATTTCCAGAGTGACTGTACATGTTTGCACTCTCTCCAGCAGTGAGGGAGTATTCCCCTTCTCCTACAGCCTCTTCAGCATGAGCTGTCACTGTGTTTTTGATCCTAGCCATTCTGACAAGTGTAAGGTGGAAACTTAAAGTAGTTTTGATTTGAATTTTCCTGGTGGCTAAGGATGTTAAACATTTCTTTAAGGGTTTCTCAGGCTGTTTGAAATTCCTCTATTGAGAATTCTCTGTTTAGACATGTACCCCATTTTTAATTGGGTTATTTGGGTTTATGCTATCTAATTATTTGACTTCTTTACATATTTTGGATATCTGTCCTCCATCAGAAGTGGGGGTGGTGAAAATAATTTTTCTAATCTGTGGGTTGCCGCTTTGTCAGGCAAACAGTGTCCTTTGCCTTACAGAAGCTTCTCAGTGCCTTTGGGTCCCATTTATTAATTGTTGATCCTAGCATCTGCACTACTGGTGTTCTATTGTTTTTCAATGCTAGACTTTGCTTATAACTGTTGGTACTAGGAAATGCAAACAATTAAATGTCTGATAATTTTGATTTTTTAAAGGGTTACTAAAGATGGGAAAGATGTGTGGGACACAGTGCACCTAGTGCTGGAACATTAAAGAACATCCTTATTTAGATCCCAGTAGATTTCAATACATTTGGATGTTGTTGAAACTGTAGAAAGAGATGAGCATGGGAATGTAACAAATAATATACTTTGTATCACTTCTTTATTATTATTATTACGATTATTGATTTTTATTGAGTTCTACATTTTTCTCTGTTCCCCTCCTGCCTCTCCCTCTTCCCCTTTACCCTACCCCAAGGTCCCCATGCTTCCAATTTACTCAGGAGAGCTTGTCTTTTTCTACTTCCCATGTAGATTAGATTATTGAAAGTCTTTTTAGTATCACATCTTGCTTCATTGAAAACCACCAAAGAGAGTTATAACACACATAGAGGAAGGGGTGTCACCTTAGTAAGAGCTGGTTCTGTGTCTATAAAAGGCAGATGACAGTGCAAGCTAACAGATGTGATATAGACCCATTTTAGTGGAGGGTAAGATCATAGTAGCAAAATTCTTTCTGAGATTAACCATTGAACCAAGCTCTGCTGACAAGGTTTCATGTTAAGTGATAGAAATGATACACACAGAGAAAGGAAGCAAGGGAAAATGTTTGTACTCATTTAAGATCCAGGTCTGTCTATCTCTATGCATACACAGAAAAATAAATCCTATATTTCTACAGAGACAAAAGCTAAGAGAAGGAGACCCTCAAATATCCAGAACCCAAGTACTCTGCCTTGTGTGCCTACATGGAAAGAAGAGTTCACCGCAGCATACACATGTGTTTCAGCTTGATCTACCTTGAAGCTTTCCATTAAGAAAATGGAATACCTTTAGAGATCATCTTGTCCGGGCCTCAGTGAAACTAGAAGGAAACAGTGATGCTTGTATCCTTTAGGTCATGATATATCTGTACTGACTGTACTGTCTTTTCATGAGCACTTGTGCATAGATCGTCCTTGGGACTTTTTTTTCCTAGGAGATGAGAGAACTCTGGTCCACAGTTTCTAAAACCTTGAATAGAGGAGAAAGAATAGAGCATGTCCTCAGTTCCTGTCAGCTGGAGCATTTCATCAGAAAACCTTCGGAGGCAGATTTCTTTGAGGAACTTAAAGACAAAGTAAAAGCATAAGGTTTCATTATTTGGGAAATGATTGTATTACACATTTTAGTAAGAAAAAAAAGAGTCTCTGATGCATGACTGCTCTTTCAGCAGGGGAAAATGGTGATTTTGCTAAAGCTAAAAATAGAGTGTCTCAAAAAATTCACATTATTTATAAATAGCATTGCTTCAACTCGGGCGTGTTTGGTCAGAAAGAGCAGCTCAAGCAGAAGAACAAAGTAAAAATATATCTGCTTAACTGGCTTGGCGAGTCTTGCTACACGATTCAGTGCTATGGCATATGGAGAAAAGAATAAAGGGAAGATAAACAATTAAGAATTGCCCATTGTACTTACTGGGGACAAGAATATGTGTCCTTGTGTCCATTTATCTTGCAGATGAGGAGCATGAGGTTTGGAGGAACAGGTGACTGGACCACAGTCACAGAAACATGTAACCTGATGGGACACTGTCTCTGACCAGTTCCTTCCACTCAACAGTCCCACGTCCAGCAACCATTCTGACAGTTGCGGAACTTTCAATGTACCTAGCAATATCTTTTCACGCAGTTGATCCTATACTCGGAGAAACTAAGAGGAAAGAGGGACAGTGAACACTGAAACAGACTTGGGGGAAAATGCCTCATGGATCAATTAATTAATGAACTGAAGTTATGTCCTGGCAGAGACCTCAGGCAGAAATGAAGGGCCTGTGGAATGTACTATAAGAGTTGTAGCACAGTCTTCATTATTAGGAAACTTATGCTCTAATCAATAAAGCAAGATGAGTCGCCTGTTGGAAATATAGAATGTAAAGAAACCAACAATTTATTTCTTAAATTGTCACCAAATTTCACTGTACTAATGTGCGGAATTCATATCGCCTGTGAATTTTATTTTTATTTATTCTTATTTGAATATATACGAGTTTTACAGAACTTAAGGACAGAAAGGAGATAAATTCCACAACAACCAACACAAGATACAGCATATCAGTGTCACATTACAGGCATCTACTTCTTCAACTTTTGTTTCAGTGGACTTTAATAAACTTTTAGTTTCAGAGAAACTTTAAATTTACAGAACTCTTGGGCAAGAGTTCAGCTTTCTCACATGTAAGCTCTTACCTTCCTAAGCTTCCACGATTAGTTATGATTTTTATTCGTGGAGCATATTTATTATAGTTTATTGGCTCACACTGACTTATCATTGTTATTTGAAGTCCATAGGCCACCTTAAGGTTCATTTTTGTTATTACGCATCCTCTGGTGTTTGACAATGTTTGGTGGCATGTATCCATGATGACAGCATCACATTAAATAGTTTCACTGGACTCTATTTAATGTAACTTGCCTACTCAAACTGCTCCCTGTGAAGAGCCTAACTGCTAATCGTTTTACTGCATTTACAGCTTCATCTTTTCAGAATGTCATGTTGTTAGAAAACCATCACATCTTTTTTTGTATTGATTCCTTTCTCTTGAGAGCATCTAATGTCCCTCCACAGAGATGGTGCCAGTGTTATCATAACCCTTTGCCTCTGAATCACACTCCATTTCTCTAGTGTCCAGTATCTATCACTCTGTGTTCTGGAAGACATCTTGATTCTTGCAACCATTTACAATTATGAGTAAATTTGTTGTAATACTGATATGCACACTGTATGTGGACATACTTATGATCAGTCAGCATGAGATTTCTTTAGCGGCACAAGGAACAAGTTTCTTTTTATTTTTTAAACTCATTCTTGGAGAATTTCATACATATATACAATCATATTTTTGATCATATTTTTTAAAAAAATTCATTCCCCTTCTAACTCCATTCAGATCCTTCCGTGCACCATCTCTTTCCCAACTATGAAGTTGGACAAATATTTTCAGTTTATTTAGGCAAATGACAAGGGTATTACTGCTGGATCCTGTGGTAAGACTGGGCTTGGGCTCATAATAAACTACCATATTGTCTTCCATAGTGACTGCACTGTTTCCATTTCACCGCTAATAGGTAAGATTTCCTGATGTCCCACATCTCTGTCTGTACTTGGTGTTGTCTGCATTCTGAATCTCCATCATTTTAATCGATTTATAGTGATGCCCTTGCTTATTGTGAACTTCTCTAATAATGTAATACATTGAGCATCTTTAAATGTGTGTTTACCACTTGCATATCTCTAAAATATCTGTGGCCTATTTCTGGCTCAGTTACTAGCCTTTCTTTGACAGTTTTTAAAGAGTAGTTTGAAAACAAGTTCTCTGTTGTCATGTGTTTTCATAGACTCATTTTCCGTTTTTGGTTTTGCTTTTTGTACCTTTTTTCATTTTAATTGTTCAGAATAGATTTCTTAACTTTAATGATAGCTAACATTTTACTTATTTTTTTTTCACTCATTAGTCATGTTTCAGGTAGATCTAAGATGTTCTTGTTGATTGCAAAGTCATATGTATGTTCTCCAATGGTTTTCTATGGATTCCTTAGTCCCCACTTTGCGTCTATATTTATGTCCATTTGGATGAAACCCTGATGTCTGTGTAGACAGTAATGGTTTTTCATGTGGCTGTCTGCTGCAGGGAGCAATAGTCATTGAATGGTCTGTCTTTTCTCCTCTGCGTCACCTTCATCTTTTCAAATATCTGTTGATATTCTTCTGGGTCTCTTCTGCAGCTCTTCTTAGGGTCAGTTGAAAACCTGAGTGACTCCTGTTTAGTATATCACACTGTCTTCCTTACTATAGATACATGGTGAGTCAGTTAGTCGGAGCTGCTGATTTTGTATCTTCAGTGCTGCTTTTGGCAATTTGGCATCACTTGCCTCTGGATGAAGCTTTGAACGAGTTTGTCAATATCCAAGAGCTAACTTTTGAGACTTAATTGGTAACTTGAGTATATGCAAAAGTGATACTTTGAGAGGATAGATATGCCTTCTTATCTGTGTCCACTTGAGATATTCCTCTATTTCTGTAAGACATTTTGGAAGATCTATTTGTTTAGATGAAAAATAAATGTTGATAACGATGAGGAAGGAGTGAACGCAAACAACAGGACAATTATGAAAGATGAAAGATGGTGTAAACCAATATTTTTACTTCTAATTCTATGGTGGGTATTTTAGTTTGGGTAGCTTGTAAGTATATATCATATATTTAATACTAAAAATTAAAAAAATAATATAAACACTTTACAGCTTCAGTTTTAAATTCCAATTCTAGCTGTCTATAAGTTCACTAAATTGTATAGATGTTGGGACTGGTTGATTTGGGTCTGTGATGTTTTTTATTCATTTTTAAGTTTTTAACAATAAAATATATTTCAAAATAAGTAATGATAAATGCTGTGATATGGGGTGTGTTTATACCTATAGGTAATACACTTCTATGCATCATCTTTGCCTCACTTATTCATAATCAGAATGGAAGGAAAGATGCAGTAAGACTTGGAGGGATAATAATGGAGGTGTGCATATGAAGTCACAGGGGTGCCTGCCAAACAAGGTTAATCATATGAAAGTTTGATGGACATAACAGGAGCACAGCTGGAGGAAGATGGATGGGAAGTTCACTAAATGCAAGGTATAAGGGGACAGAAGTGTGTGTGTGTGTGTGTGTGTGTGTGTGTGTGTGTGTAAAAGAGACAGGGGTGTAAGGGAGAGAGAGAGAGAGAGAGAGAGAGAGAGAGAGAGAGAGAGAGAGAGAAACTGTGGGGGTACACGACTTTCCTGGAAGGTTTCTTATAATCTAAGGGGAGGGAAGCATCTGACAATGAGCATGTCAGATGTGCAGCAGAGCTGATAAAGTGTCAGGTTGATTTAAGGAATGATGAGAAGATTGATTTCCTGATGTGTGGCAGTGATTTGTGAGGATAAAATATGAAAGAATGAATACCCTGATGTCTTTTCAACCAGCAACTCTATTCCTGCCGCCTTTTGCATTGTTTTCCTCTCAAAAAACATCTCAAGAGGGCACACCCACTGAGATTCACTCATGCATTTATTCATCTGTTAACTCTTTCGTGGGACATAGTGCACCACATACTATACTCGTCTAGATACTGAGCTACAAATGCACAGATAGATCAGTGGAAATATGACCCTTAGGCCATTGAATACTGTCTCCACTCTCATAGATCTATCACAGATTAGCTGTCTCTAATCTGCTACCTCTTTTTTAAAAAAGAAAATATATGTATTTATTTATTTTATGTATATTGTGTGCCTGAGCGTATGTTTATGTTTCATACACATGCTGTACCAGCATAGGGCATAGGTGGTCATTGTATTCCTTAGATTTTAAGTTATAGTTTATAAGTCATCATGTGCAGGCTGTAAATCAAACCCAGTTCTTCTGAAAGATCAGTAAGTGTACATAAATGGTCAGCCATCTCTTCAGCCCCTGTAGACCTATCTAATTTCATTAGTCCTTTCCTGATTTAGAATTCCTTCACTTGTTCATTGACTTGACATTTTGCTCAGTCTCCTCTGGTCCATGTCCTCTTCTTCATCTTTAGGTTTTAAATTATATTTTCTTCTGTGGTGCAAGAATATATGTACCACTAATGCCACCCACAATATCATAAAGCCATAAGAATTGAGGATCTTTTTCCTTTTCCATGGTGGGAAATTTGGGTCATCAAGTCACACCCATATTACATAAATGACACAAATGTATTTAATATATTTGTCTGTGTTCATTTTATAGGTAAGCGATGCTTCTGTTTTAGGAAGGATACAGTGAAGTGCCATGAGGAGGAGCAGAAAGGGTGATACTCTGGACTGATTTGTGAATGGAAAGAATGTTTCATGATCTGTTCCAAGGAAGATGATGGAACGAATACAATGTTCTAGAGACTTGCTTCACTTATAGGATGCCTAAACAAGAAAGGAACACAGTCAAAGCATAACCTTTTATTCCATGTATTCACCATGTCTGCAACATTTCCTTTAATTCCCTCAGAGTCTTACTATTGTTCAGATGTCATTTGTCTCCTGTAAGCTTATGAATTGGAGAATTAGTTCTGTGTATAATGAAAGCTTGAAAATATGGGCTAAGTAGGAAGTCCTGAGTTCAATTTGGAGAGGTACCTTTGGAAAGACCAAGGCACCCCAATATTTCTCTGGATTTCTGTATTATGGTGCTGTCTTTTTTATTTATTTATTTATTTATTTATTTATTTATTTATTTATTTTAAAAGTTTTTTTTAATTTTTATTTATTTGTTTATTTATTAAAGATTTCTGTCTCTTCCCCACCGCCGCCTCCCCTTTCCCTCCCCCTCCCCAAATCAAATCCCTCTCCCTCATCAGCCCAAAGAGCAGTCAGGGTTCCCTGCCCTGTGGGAAGTCCAAGGGCCACCCACCTCCATTCAGGTCTAGTAAGGAACTCAGGACCGTGAGGGGTGCACCCATACTCTTTTTTATTTTTTTAAAGAGAAGAAAACTATCTCTTTTTCATTCTACATATCAATCCCTATCCCCACTCCTTCCCTTCCTCTCATTCTCTTAAGTTTTTTCTCCACTCCACCCTTGATCCACACCTCAGAGAAGGCAAGGCACATTGCTTTGTGGAAGGTCAAAGGCCCTCCCTATAATATCTAGGCTAAGCAAGGTATCCATCCAAAGAGAATGGGTTCCCAAAAAGCCAGAACAAGCAGTAGGGAAACATCCTGGTGTCACTGCCAGTGGCCCCACAGTCTGACTGGGGGTAAGATCAGTTTGAGCACCCTCTCCTCTATTGCTTAGGGTCATCCTTGTGAATTTCTGAGAATTTCTCTAGTGCCAGGTTCCTTGCTAGCCCCATAATAGCTCCCTCAATAAAAATGTCTCTTTCCTTGCTCTCATCTCTGTCCTTCCTCCATCTTGACTATCTAGTTCCCTCAAGTTCTCCTCTCCCCCCTCTCCTTCTCCCCTCACTTCCTTTTCCACCCTCTCTTCTCTCCCCAACCCCATACTCCCAATTTTTTCAGGCTATCTTATCTATTTCCCCTTTCCAGGTGTGCAGGCAGAGACTGCTCATTCGTTCCCAGCCAGCCAGACCTGAAATAACCACACAGAAATTGTATTAATTAAAACACTGCTTGACCAATCACTTAGGCATATTGTTAACTAGCTCTTATATCTTAAATTAACCTATCTCTATCAATCTGTGCATTGTTAAGAGGTCGTGGCCTACCAGCCAAGTTCCAGTGGGCTATGAGGGCATCTTTCCCCTTCAGTGGCTACATAATGTCTTCCCAACTCTGCCTTTTTTCCTCCTCTATCTGCTTGGAATTCCTGCCTTGCTCTATTGCATTAAGCCACTGGCCAAAACAGCTTTATTCATTAACCAATAAAAGCAACACATATACAGAAAGACTTCCCACACCACAGATGGATTTATATGTTTTTCTTAGGGTTCACCTTGTTAGTTAGCTTCTGTAGGGTCATAGCCTATAGGCTCGTTATCCTTTGCCTTACAGCTAGTATATACCTATGAGTGAGTTCTTGCCATGTTCATCTTTATGAGTCTGGGTTACCTCATTCATGATGATTTTTTTCTAGTTCCATTCATTTGCATACAAATTTCAGGATGCCATTGTTTTTTTATCACTGAGTAGTACTTCATTTTATAAATATACCACATTTTCTTTATCCATTTTTTTTTTTTTTTTGGTTCAAGGGCATCTAGGTTGTTTCCAGGTTCTGGCTTTTATAAATAATGCTGCTATGAACATAATTGAACAAATGTCCTTGCAGTATGATTGGCCATCTCTTGGGTATATGCCCAAGAGTGGTATTGCTGGGCCCTGAGGCAGGTTGATTCCCAATTTTCTGAGAAACTGCCATACTGATTTCCAAAGTGGTTCTACAAGTCTTCATTTCCACCAGCAAAGGAGGAGTGTTTCCCTTACTCCATATTTTCTCCAGCATAAGCTATCATAGGTGTTTTTTATCTTAACCATTCTAACTGGTATAAAATGGTATCTAAGAGTTGTGATCTGCATTTTCCTGGTGGTTAAGAATGTTGAACATTTCCTTATGTGTCTTTCAGACATTCGAGATTTTTTTTATTTTTATTTATTTATTTTTTTTTGAAAAATTACAGCCTCCTCCCCATTTCCCATTTTTCTCCCCCTCCTCCCACCCCACTCCCCCTCCCCCCCACTCCATTCCCCCTCCCTCTCGAGAATGATGAGCAGTCCAGGTCCCCTGCCCTGCGGGAAGTCCAAGGTCCTCCCACTTCTATCGAGGACCAGGAAGGTGAGCATCCAAACAGGCTAAGCTCCCACACAGCCAGTTCATGTATTAGGATTGAAACCTAGTGCCATTGTCCTTGGCTTCTCATCAGGCTTCATTGTCTGCCACATTCAGGGAGTCCAGTTTCATCCCATGCTTATTCAGTCCCAGTCCTGCTGGCCTTGCTTGATGAGCTCCTAATAGATCAGATCCACTGTCACATCGGGTGGGTGCACCCCTCGTGGACCTGACTTCCTTGCTCATGTTGTTCCTCCTTCTGCTCCTCATTTGGGTCTTAAGAGCTTAGTCCGGTGCTCCAATTTGGGTCTCCGTCTCTATCTCGATCCATCGCCAGATGAAGGTTCTAAGGTGATATGTGAGATATTTATCAGTATGGCTATAGGATAGGGTCATTTCAGATTCCCTCTGCTCAGTTGCTCAAGGTACTAGCTGGGGACATCTCCCTGGACACCTGCGAGTCCCTCTAGAGTCAAGTCTCTTGCCAACCCTAAGATGGCTCTCTTAATTAGGATATATATTTCTCTGCTCCCGTGTCCACCCTTCTTTTATCCCAACCATCCCATTCCCGCAAGCTCCCCCCAATCTTCCCTTCTCACGTTTCTCACCCCATTTCCCCTTGGCCCCATGCCACCTCATCCCAAGTTCCCAGTTTTTGCCCAACAATCTTGTCTACTTCCCATATCCAGGCAGGTGACTATATGTTTTCCTTTGGGTTCACCTTTTTATTTAGCTTCTCTAGGATCACAAATTATATGCTCAATGTCCTTTATTTATGGCTAGAAACCAATTATGAGTGAGTACATCCCATGTTCATCTTTTTGGGTCTGTGATACCTCACTCAGGATAGTGTTTTCTATTTCCATCCATTTGCATGCAAAATTCGCAAAGTCATTGTTTTTTACCGCTGAGTAGTACTCTAATATTTCACACTTTCTTCATCCATTCTTCCATTGAAGGGCATCTAGGTTGTTTCCAGGTTCTGGCTATTACAAATAGTGCTGCTATGAACATAGTTGAACAAATGCTTTTGTCATATGATAGGGCATCTCTTGGGTATATTCCCAAGAGTGGTATTACTGGATCTTGGGGTAGGTTGATCCCAAATTTCCTGAGAAATCGCCATACTGATTTCCAAAGTGGTTGCACAAGTTTGCATTCCCACCAGCAATGTGGAGTGTGCCCCTTACTCCACAACCTCTCCAGCAAAGGCTATTGTTGGTGTTTTTGATTTTAGCCATTCTGACAGGTGTAAGATGGTATCTCAAAGTTGTTTTAATTTGCGTTTCCCTGATCACCAAGGAGGTTGAGCATGACCTTAAGTGTCTTTTGGCCATTTGAATTTCTTCTGTTGAGAATTCTCTGTTCAGTTCAGTGCCCCATTTTTTAATTGGGTTAATTAGCTTTTTAAAGTCTAGTTTCTTGAGTTCTTTATATATTTTGGAGATCAGGCCTTTGTCTATTGTAGGGTTGGTGAAGATCTTCTCCCAGTCAGTGGGTTGCCTTTTTGTCTTAGTGATAGTGTTCTTTGCTTTCTTCATTTGAGAAAATCTGTACCCCATTTTTTAATTGGATTATTAGATATTTTAATGTCTAATTTCTTGAGTTCTTTATATATTTTGGATATCAGTCCTCTGTCTGATGTAGGATTGGTGAAGATTTTTCCCTAGTCACTAGGCTGCCTTTTTGTCTTATTGACTGTCTTTTGCTTACAGAACCTTTTCAGTTTCAGATGCTCCCATTTATTTATTGTTGCTCTCGGTATCTGTTACTGCTCTTATATTTTTGAAGTGATTTCCTGTGCCAATGCTTTGGAGGCGACTTTCCTTTTTCTTCTATCAGGTTCAGTGTGGTCAAATTTATATTGAGGTCTTTAATCCATTTGGACTTGAGTTTTGTGCATGGGGATAGATATGAATGCGTTTGCATTCTTCTATATGTTGGCATCCAGTTATGCGAGGTTCTGTCTCTTACTCACACATGCCCCCTGACCATCACATGACCATGATGTAATACAACCCAAGAGGGAAAAGTCGGAGTACAAATTAATGAGGCTACCCAAACATGAATAATTTTTCTTCAAAACTGTATACTTGATATATCTCTATTCTTTATATGAGACTTTCTTAGGTATTTCATTACAGCCAAAAAGAAAGACTAAATTAAGCATGAAGTATTTCTGTTTCTCCCTGAGGCTGGAAAACATATATAATTTCCACCAGAGTTGTACTGTGCTTTGTTAACAAAGCTTGGATTCGAATTTTTTTTAAGCTTCACTATACAACGTCTCACAATGGTGAGCAGACACTCACTAGTGTTTTATATTTTACAGCTTTTCTTTCTGCCTTGCTACCTTAATTGTTAGTCATATCTTCTTCCAAGTCTCTGGAAAGGTCTATATGAGATTTCTCAACTTCCCACAGGTCTGAAGGGTTCTGAAGTGCTATTGGCAGGTGAGAAGCAGTGAACAATTAGCCCAGGAATCCCAGGTAGGGCTATTCTAGAGATGTTATACACAGTCTCAGTGTTCTCTGGCAATGTCAGCCTCCAGAAGGCCATGAAGATGATAGTGCAACTGCACCTCATTTTTGTTTCCTTCCTCCCAGCCTGATTTCCACACCCCTGGAATAGTGCTTCTTAAGACTACTAACCAGCTTTCTCAAGTAACTCAGTGAATCAAACCCTAGTCTCAGGAGTCACTTCCTTGAGAACCCAATTTAAAATTCACATTTCACCTTAGAAATAATGAACGCAGAATAATGAATAATGAATCAGAAAGGCTGTCAAAGATCTTTGAAATTACAGGAACCTCTGTCTACAGATGAGCCTCTCATGCTGTCTGTGGTTTCATTCCCCGTCCCTCTTCCTGTGATTAGCACACTCCTGACAGCATTAGAGCTTGCTGCACTTGTATTGAAGGAAATAAAATACAAATTAGTGTTGGAAGGGGTACAAAGGTTTGGAAATAAGAGTTAAAGGCTAATTGTTTCTCCAGGGAGCCTGAAGGCTCTACCCCAGAATAGTCTGTCTGACTGAACAGATGAGCCATGGGAAAACCCACTACTGACAGTGACTATGGGAAGCTGGCCTAGTAACTGTGTTCCCACCACACTCTTTTTCAAAGCTAGGAACTTTCAGCATAGATCCATAATCCACTGCTCAATATATCTTTACATTTATTGAATCATCAAATACTACTTTCTCCTGGTGCAGGGTCTGAAACTCTTAACCATAGGCAAATATTTTCAATAGCGCCACACATCTTTTCTTAGGAGTTTATATTGAAAGATATGAGGGACTTATCAGTCATAGTCAACCAACTGCCACATTAGCTTGGACAAAGTTCCAGGTGACAATGGGTCAGAAAAACTTGTCCATAAAAATAAGACACCTCTGACAAGCATGGAGTGTGATATAGAGACCTCATGCTTTAGGATAAACATTTAACAGTAAAATATTGAGGGTTCTGACATAGTCACTGGAGGCTGAGGATGGTGCTGGGGCTCACCCTTAAGAGCGTGTAGGATGTCAGGAGAACTTTCCACCTCTACTATAAGTGACTCAGTCATTTATAGAGTAAGGAGGCCAAGAGACAGACTAGAGCATCACCAGGAAACCTAGTGGGAAAATCTGAACTGAGATGGATGAAAAAGGAGAGTTGGTAGCCAGCACACTTGGCGACCCTCAGAGCCTGTCATGAAAAGTGCTGTAATAAAAGCCATCAAGCACACAATGTGTGTGTGCCTTCTCAGGAAGGGATGCTAATTCTGACTCTTTGTAACTAGAGTGTTTTCCCTAATCTCTCTGCATTGGAATAGCTCAGGCTGTGAAATGGGATTCTTAGTCTACAGCCGATTTAGAATAAGAATTAAAATGAGGGATTTTTTTTTTATATATATCAAACCTAAGGAAGGCTGTACGCAGTAAACAGCGGCCCCCTGATTGTTAGACACAATAACTGTTCTCTCTGAGCTGAATAAAATCTTTCTTTAACGAGTTGATTAAAAGATTCTTTTTTTTTCTCACTTATCCACAGAAAATTCTCTGAAGATGCTTCCTTAAAAAAAAATCCTGAAATGTGAAGGCAGTCATTGTTTGTCTCAGGATTTACTAATGCACACAGTTAACTATGTCAGACAAAACGCTCTGCTCCCTTAACACTCGTCATTGTGGACGGGATTGTTCCGTCGTAGAAGCAGCGGGCTCAGCTCAGGGAAATACATATCATTCAAGAAATGAATAACCCGACAAAGTATAGTTTCATACTGGAGAGGGCTGGAGACCCTAGAGTCTGTGGAACCACATAGATTGTGGAAGGGGATTTCTAAGAGGAAAAAAATCTTCAAATAGCAAATGAAATGAGTGGGAAAAGTTGGCCAGGAGGGCAGTACCTTTGGATAGCACTCCGGTGGGGGTGCATGCTCTGAGACTTAGTCCCCAACACTGTCTCAGTCCTCCCATGATGGCATCAAAGGTAATATTTTCCCCTGGATGATTTTACTTCTCTCTTGTGTCAACACCATGTAGCTGGTGTAATTCCTCACTGTGTTGCCTAATTTCAATAAGAATCCACTCTGTTCAACTCCTTGGAGCATCTGCATTCATTGCATTCTGGGGAAGTGATGAGAAGTTAATCTTTTTATATTTATTGCTCAGAAAAACGGAGCCTGCAGCAAGAAGCACTTTTATTTCTTCTGGACGGAAATAATTTTAGGAACATAGCTCTCTGCCTAAATTACACTCAAAGAATAAGGATCTATAATTAGTTATCTAATGTGATTTTTGTTCCTGAGACTATGGGGTCCTCCTCTCAAAGAAGAAGTAATCACACACACACACACACACACACACACACACACACACACACACACACTAATTTGATTAAAAGAAAAATGAAGTGATTTGTTGCAGGTTGAAGGTGGTTCCTCATTTACGGACTTCCAATTGCTTGATCGGCTCCTTCACAAACAGGTGACAAAGCAAGCCGGGAAAGAAAGATGGGATAAGGGAACATAAAGTGTATCCCTTCCTGGATACCTCGTGTAGCTCTTTCAGTGAAAGGCCTTCAAAAAAACTTTCAGTTGAAGTTCACTGAAAGTTTAATTGAAGTTATTATAAAACTGCTTTTGGCAAAAAAGAAGTCTGAGCAGCAATATTTGGATAGTGTATGTAGTCATGTTTTTCTCTCTGTTAATACCTAACTTGCTCATCTTCCTGGTCTCCCTGAGGAAGAGAATAGTTACTGTGTGAAAGCTGGAATGGTATTGGCTTGCTCATTTGGTTGGGCTAATGACAGTCACATTAAGTAAACAAGGTGTATGTGACTGTGTGTGTGTGTGTCTGTTTATGTTGAGACAATAGATATGGGAAATAATAAGCTTTGCAATCTTAAAACTTATGTAAAAATATCTTTGTTGTGGCAGCTTTACATGAATGATAGACTCTTTCTCTCCTGCACAAATCATTCTTTTAGGTACGACTCTCTAAAGCTACAGTTCTTTAGATCCCAGATCATGCTTGTTACCAAACTACAGTGTGTATTCACAGTTACACTCTTTGTGCTGGTACATGACTGCTCCATGGAGCTTTGAAAGAATGCTCATAAACACACAGACAGGGGACATATTTGTGTCAGGATACTGAAAAAAAGATGGAGTAGGAGAGAGAAGGAGATCTGTTGAGCACAAGCTGGCATCTATACTTAAACAGAGATCACTGTAGAGAAAATAATGAGTGAGGGTGCATGTCAAGGGGTTGTCAGCTCATCTACACACACACACACACACACCCCACACACACACATACACCACACACACACAAACACATTTTATGTGTGAGCAAAGAAAGAATGCATGTATTCTTTACTTTTCTATGTAAAGCTTGACTCTGTAAAGACATTTGAGATTGCCAATCCTGCTTGGAGGTAAGAGGCCCTATGCATTTACTGGGCGTGTTTGAGGGAAATCAGTTTACCCTCTGGAATGTAATGCCAGTGCTAATTTTCCTTGAGAAATCAACAATACTATCAAGGTGGTTGTTTTGTTTCTTAGTAAAACTTGTTAATTCTGCATTTGACTGTTACATGTGGACATTTTTGCGGGTCTCAGGGTCTCTAGCTGTTTGTGCATGAAACAAAAATGCGCTGTGACATTAGACATTGTCTCCTATATCTTCCTCCTCATCCTTACAACTAGGAAGCAGTTAAATGAATGATAATCCCAATCCTGTATAGTTTCCCGCTGAATTCCACTAACTCAAGTTTATAAATGGTGTAATAAGTAGCCTTACACTATTTCCTCATGAACATTCTCCAATTTTATTTTAGGGCAACATTAAATGTATATGCCATAACATCAGTTTATAAATTTAATATCTGAAATTCCAAGAGTTCTTATAGCAACTAATTGGTAGAATTGGATTTTAAATGAGTATCTTGATTTTAAGTTAATATACATTTTCAGATGCTGTTTCCTTGTAAGTGGACATAATAAGAATTAAATAACCATATTGATGTTTAAATAATATGTATTTACTGCTATATTTTGTGTATGTATATGTGTGTGTGTGTAGCAGTGCAAGATAAAAATCTTGTTAATACATATCTGCTTAGACTAGAATTTCAAAATAATCGAGAAAATTTGTTAATTTATAATGTAAGCCTTGCTGAGAGGTTTTGGCTTTAACTTTACTAGAGAGTGAGAAAATATGCTACCCCTGACTCTGAGACAATTCCTACTTCAGCATAAACAATAAAGCAACACAATCCCAGCAATATCCTCATCTATTCAGTCTTGATCTCACTTGTGATTTTCAGAAGAAATTACATGAAAAAATGGGGAGAGCTGGAGGACATTGGAGGTGACACAAGGACTAAATGGAATATGAATAATGAAAGATTTGTCCTTCCAGAGATAAGCTTGGAGTTTTCCCATTTCTACCAGAGGCCGAGAAGTTTAAGGCAATCCAATAGGAGACATTTTGAAGAAAACAATCTCGAGAATTTTTGTTGTTGTTGAGGATATATTTGAATGGAGTGTCACCCTTGTTACGTCCAAGATTATAAAATGTAGTAATGAAAGCAAGACCTGAAAAACATAATCACAATTTATTTTAAAGTGGCCCATTGCTGCATAATTACGTAGATTGCTTTCAGTGATGGAGAATCTCTGTTTACGAATCTAAGTTGGCCATTTGACATGTGTTGATCAATAAGACATTAGCAAAATGCCTCGAGAAAAGCCTGATGGTCACTTGTGTATCAGGCTACCTGATTCTGCTCTGGGAACAATGAGCCTATCATATGAAAGTGTCCAAGGCAGACTACTTGCATTCTGCTGACAGCTGGCCAGATGTCAGACAAACCAGCAAGATCCCCTTCAGGGACCACTGTCAGCTTGTCTCCCAATTTCCCACACACGCATTATAGCCCAGCATGGGTTTGACTGGAAGAAACCTCTACAGAGTCCGCAGGGGCGTGGAATAGTGGCTGATATAAGTGCTCTGAGTTCTGTGATAGCTGTAATACAATATGCTCGGATCCACATGACATTCAACACCTAAACTGCAACCAGGGAAGCCTGAGCCTCAAGCTATGATTTCAGAGAAACTGCACATAGCACTATGACAAAATGGTACATTTAGCTCAATGCTTGCTTGGTAGTGCCTGGGTCCAAGAGACATGTTCTTTGTACTAGATAATTAATACAAGGATTGTCTTTTATGGGAAATAAAATAGTTTATGCTATTTTATATGATTGGCCATAGCTCAGAAATATGTATTTATATAACCCAAATGGACTTTTTTGTTATAGGAAGAAAACATAAGGCACAGAACAGGAAAAACTGTAGACCACTGCATTTATCCAATACACTGGTGGTAGCATTGACTTGGTGGGCTGCAGTCAAGTGGGGGAAATCCCTTATATGGCTTTCAGATGTTAACGCTTTCTTATTTTTAGGTTTGGCCAGTGGCAGAGATGTACCAAGAACAATAACACATTTTAAGAGCTTTGTTTAAGGTCCACCGAGATGTCCAGTTATATACAAAGGGTGAGTTAAGAAGCTATGAAAGCAGACAATATAATTTTGGTTCTCAATACACACTTTATCTGTCTATAACCATCATCACCTCAGTGAATGTCCAACAGTCTACAAGTGCCTGCAAATGTATGTTACTTCTTCTGAAACTCCAGCTCCAAGGACATGTTGTCAAACTTGCAGACAAGTGTGTGAGTATTTTGTGCGGCTAGAACACACACCTGAGAGCAATGATTTTAAAGGACTTATTGAGACCGTAGTTTTAGAAATGAAAGTGTACAACTGGCTCTGCTCTTTCTGGGTGTGATGAGAAGGACACAGAAAGAGAAAGTGGTGGAGGAGAGATGTTCACCTCATGGAGTTCAGGGAACAGAGAGATGGAGAGGAGCCTAGGATAAAATAACATCCTCCAGGATATGGTCCACAACAAACATTCCCATTCCCTCCATTGGCACTGTCAAACAGATTAATTCATCAATGAATTAATTGGTTATTCATCCAGACTCTTCATTTTCCACTAATTTTTCAGTGATGCTTATCTGTAGAGACTGGAAGAGTGTTGGGAGCAGTGAGACCCCAGATCCTGACTTTCTTGTAATCCCTTGGTCTGAGTTTCCTACAGCTGCTCTGAGCACGAGACCTTCAGGAGTTCCTTATGGCAGGAAAGTGGTTTCTGGTGGGTTTGGCTGGGGCGTGGCTAACTCTATATAATCTGCCCCTGAACACAATAAATGGGGCATTCTTGGGGAATTCAAGGATGACCCGTGTCGCTGTCTCTCTGTCTGTGTGTATTTTAACCTCCAGCCCCCTTTCCCGAAGCTCGCGAACTGGGTGCCAGCGCACAGAGCGCAGACATGGGGGCGCGGTGCACGGCAGAAGAGGACATTAGATCCTCTTAAACTGGAGTCACAGATGGTTCTGAGCCACCATGTGGCCATGTGGTTGCTGGAAACAGAACCCAAGTCTTCTTGCTAGACGTGGTATTGTTCTTACCTGCTGTACCATCTGTTCTGCCTCAGAGTGAGATCTGCTGGGGGGATGCTTTATATTTAAACTGTGATATACTAAGATGGTTGAACCTTCTTTTCAATTGTAGACTATATCTTCAGATCGACAGTCTTTCTGGCCTCTTTGAGTGTCAGCATTTTCATCTGTAAAATAGAATAGAAAGTCTTTTCTTACATTGCCAGTTTCTAAGTCCACTGACAGGCATATTGTAAATGCTCAAATAAATGTCATGTATTTTCAGTTTGGGAGCTCACGAAGTTGCAAGAGAGGTTGACTAGGGAGTTCACATCATTGCAGATGCCTGGGTTCTTGTTCACTGCAATAGAGAATTTCCAGACAGGAATAGGCTTTAGGTATTTATTTAGAAGAGAATGCATGAGGACACCTACATACCTACTGAGAGCAGCTTGAGTGAGGACAAACTGTGGGCGGTTGGATGCTTTTTATTAGGTTAGAGATTTGGATAAGAGGCTTAATGGAGGTCATTTAAGTAGCTCTACATTTTATCATAGTTCTTTCATAACGAGGTGCGTATCTGAGCCCTGGGCACCTGTATATCATTGAGTTGAACCTGTAGAATATACCCAGTGACAAAATTGCCCCTTAAGATTGCCCTTACTCTCAAAGGGCCACAGTCGAATGGTGTATGCTCATTTGGTGGGGGTTTAGGCAACCAAATGTACTTGGGGGAATTTACAGTTGGCAATGATTAAAAAAAAAAAAACGTGGCAATGTGAGACCATGTTTCTTTCTTATTGATAGAGAGAGGCTGGCAGTGTGTCTTGTAGTATGTGATCGATCAAGGAACAGGCCTAGCAAGGGCTTCTGTCATTATTCCTGGTCCTTCATGGTCCTTTCTCAAAGATACTTCAGTGAGTAGAAATTTCACAACTGAAATAAAATCTGTCTCCTTGTGTTCTGTTTGAATCACTACCGTTGTTTGTTTGATGTATCTGTTCCCGTGGGTTATTGTTGAAGAAGGACCATTATCTGGCCTGACACCAAGATGGTAAAGAAACAAAACAAGAAAATCTTACCAGAGTCCTTGGCCACCCATCTTGGCCATGATAATTTTCCTAATTAAGAAAATATTATATAACAAAGAGAAATAGAAAAATAAGTTTATTTATAGTTTGGGCAAAAATTTAGTAGAGAGAAATTCAAAATTTCTTTCCCTCTTGCCCACAGCAATGCCATAACTTATCAATGGTAAATCAAAATCCAAAGGCCCTCCGTGGGGAGACAACGCTTCTCCTGTCTTCAGGGCTCTTGAAAAGAGTTTTCCTAGAGTAATCCTAGACATTCATGGTTATTGATCAACATGGTCAACTTGATTGGCTTCAGAACCACTGAGAAGGTTTCAAGGCAAATTTTTGGATGTGCATATATTCATGAAACCTGAGGACTATACAGGAGAGGTTTAGCAAGGGGTAAAGATCTGCCATGATGTGGCCATCATGTCCAACAAGCTGGGGAAATGATGGAATAAAAGAGGAAAAAGGCCAAAGTCAGTGGGGTGGTGTCATTCCCTTCCTCTGTTCTCTAACCTGCTGTGATATGAGTTCAGTTGCTCTGACAGCCCTTCCTTACCAAGATTAACTGAGTCCTCTGAAGCTATGAGCCAACAGCTCTCTCTTTTTTTAAATTGCCCAGGTCAGGTAAATTAGACCCAATACTAGCAAAAAAAAAAAAAAAAAAAGAAAATGGGATCTGATGGTTTAGTGGGCATATATAGTCATCAATATCAGTCTTCCGCTGAACCATTGCTGGTGATTTGGAGCTTGCGCTGTGCAAGTACATAGAGCTAGAAACAAAGAGAGGGAAATAGAACAAGCAAGTTCCCCCACTTATTTTCAAAAATACCTCTTATTACTCCTACAGATTATTCCATTAAGGTTTTTACTCAGAAATTGATTTAATATTAATGAAGGAATAATCACCAGTTGAACAAATGAGCTGTATTTTGTGATTGGTAAATTGCAAAATCTTATTTTAATAATAAAAAGTATGTAAATTTAAGTGAACAGGAAAGGAAATACACTCTTGATTTCATGTCATGCATGTGTTTAAACAATACAAATATCATGGAAAAGCCAGCAAGGTGGTTCAGCTGGTGAAGCTGCTCGCTGCATAGCTTGCCTACTTGCATTTGTACTCTAGCACCCATGTGGCTGTAGGAGAGAACCAACACTTACTAGTTATTCTCTGTAAACACACACACACACACAAAACTAAATAAAAGTAAATTATTTTAAATAAATAAAATTCAAAAATGAAAAGAATACTGATATTTTTTCTACTAAAATTACAATCTTATTGTTTTAAAGAGAAATTTGAAGTAATATTTTTCACACTAAAATATGTGAAGGCATAGGGAAAGTTCTTTCAAAACTATGTTTTCATGAACAAGGGCTCAAACTACAGTAAAGTATCAACAATGAGACTGGTGAACACCCCCATGCATCCTGTTTTTCTCCTGGTGACTTCAAGCCTCCTTTCCAACAACTGTATATCCACAGTATTAAAGACAAGGTCATGGGCCTGCCATGCTTTTCCAATTAAAAAAGAGCCTATATGAGCCAATGACTTCATAGGCCCATAGCCTCAGTAAATACACTGAATAACATATGACAACAGTAATATGATTTTTCTATGGTATTGAGTAAAATTAAAAGTAAAAGTATAAGCTCTTTCCTCACAGGAAAAAAATTAATTTTAGAAAAAAAAATATATTTTGTTCAAAAAACCCTATGAATATTTACCAGAATTCAGCAACTGAAAAATTGCTGGAAATTCAGTGACACCAATATTAAAACTTTATATTTTTTAAACATAGATAAACTCTTAACAAAATAATGTCAGACAAAATAACTTGGCGAAATTATTTATCATGTGCCCCTTAATCAAAGAGTCAAGTTACTTAATAAAAAATGGCCAAAAGATATGATCAAACATTGTGTTAAAAAGGAAATCTCTCTATCCAAGGGGAGGCAGTGATAATAAATCTCATTAGGAATATGGGGTACAAGAAAGGCAGAACACAATGTCCTAAAGAGCTCCTATATTCACTAAGAATCACATTTCTTTCCTGTTTTTTCTCTTTTTCTTTTTTTTTGGGGGGGGGGGTGCTGAGGGCTGAACTCAAAGCCTTGTTCCTTCTAGCCGAGTGCACTACCACTGAGCTAAATCTTCAACCCAAGAAATACATTTTTAACAGAAAGTCTGACAATTGCAAGGTTTGGCAGAGCTAGAACAGTGGAAACCCTCAGGTACAAATGATAAGAGTCTAAACTGCTACAATTTGGAAGGCAACTTATATTATCTACAAAGTTTAAGGTGGAAAGATATGATGACCAAATTTCTCTTAGTTTATCTAAAGAAATATATACCTGCATGGCCCATTAATATGTTTGTGACCATTAAATGTGTGTGTGTGTGTGTGTGTGTGTGTGTGTGTGTGATACTGAGAAAGAAAATTGTGCATTACAAAAAAAGGAAACTACTCTATCGGTGTGGGAAGTCCTTCTGTATATGTGTTGCTTTTATTGGTACTGGTCAAGGAATAAAGCTGCTTTAGGCCAGGCTGGAAGAGATATATATAGAGAGAGAGTAGGCAGAGTCAGGGAGAAGCCATGGAGCCACCAGAGGAGAAATGCAAAAGTCACCAACCAGAACCTTGCCAGTAGGTCATGAGTCTCATGGTAAAATGTAAGATAATAGAAATGGATTAATTTAAGATTTAAGAGCTAGGTAGAAATGCGCTTAAGCTATTGGCCAAACAGTACTGTAAATAGTATAGTTTCTGAGTGATTATTTCAGGGTCTGTGCATCAGGGAAACAAACAAGTGGCCTCTGTCAATTCAATGTTAGTAAATATGTCTACATGTATTAGCATCAATCAATCAACAAACAAAAAACAAGCTATCATATGGCTTCAAGATGATATTTGAATAAATTATCTATAACTCCCCTCACAAAAAAAAACATGATGTTTGAAGCAGTAATAGAGGCTAATAGCTCACAGTGGATTCTGTGGTTAGATTTCCTAGGGGAAAGTGAGCTGAAGATAGGTAAGGCAGGAAGCTGGAATTGCACAACTGGTGTTTTATTCCTTAAGTGTTGATGGTACAGGCAAAATTTCATGATATTATCTTTTATAACAATGTCCTTGTTATAAAACAGTACATATCCAAGGTTTTTAAAAATGTGTTATAGAACAAGTATCGGTGATTTATTTATTTACATGAATGACCACCTCTTGTTTGAAGACAGCAAATGAAGAAATATTTCCATGTTACTGTGCCTTACTTACTGCATCCTAGTTCCACTGGCTTCCTGCCTGCTTTAGATGCAGTATTTGGGTGTTCTCCCGGGTCAGCAAAGTCTGTAATAGGAATACTAGAATATGGAAACTCTTCAAGGCTTTCTTCAGCAGGAAATCCTAAAGGGAAAATGATTCTGTAACTCCCAGTCACCAGCAGAACCCTGGCAACTCCAACTACTGGCATGTCTGCACTGTGTGTCTCTGTTTTTACATTTCCACACATGAACCCAGGACCAGGGTGTTTTACTGTCCAGGTCAGAGAGGTTAAGGGACTTGTTGGCAGCTATATAGCCTATAAAAAGAGATCCAAATCTGTGCCCAGAAATTCTAGGGTACTTTGGAGGAAAAGATGAAATTCCAATTGTTAGAAGATGCCTTTAGGCAAATTATTTAATTTTTAGTTTATAGATCTAAAATGATAATATAAGAAATATTCTTTAGGCAGCTCTTATAAGGACTAAATGCGATGCTTCAACCTGTGGTGCCATATCAACAATAAAGGACTTGTCAGAAAAAGTTCATGACCATAAGCAATCATGAGTTATTGTTACTTTAATGATCCATTTACTGCAGAATTATTAGTACTGACAGCATTATTATTGTAGTTACAGGTTATCTTGCAGGAGAGTGGTAACTTGTCTAAGGAATAGAAGCAGGGATAAGACAAGGACTATTTTAGGACCCAATTACAGTACTTCATTATGAGTAGAAGTTTAGTTCAGATAGGCACTGGGAGAAGAATTCACTGTCTCAAATCTTAGCACTCTACACTATGGTAAAGGAACCTCCTCCCAGATGAAGATCAAACTAAGTCTATGAAGGATTAGCGAGAATTCATTCCTTTCTACTCTCAAAAGCCTTTTGCTCTCTTAGGTGGTCATGTATTCTGCTTTTGTGTGCCTTGTTGTAAAATAAAGGTATTCCTTATTCTGCAGACACAAGCTCCTCTGAGATTTCAATGAAAATTCTTATCTGTAGAATCTATATAGATCAGACTTTATGAATGGTTCTAGACCTTTACTTTAAATTGATTTTTAAAATTAATTATTTTAACACTGCTTAATAATGTACCTTACCTAGATCATTAATAATATATTATTTCTGGGGAGTAAGCTACTATTATTGCCTCAATCTTTTGATATTTTTGAAGTTATTTTAAGTCCCTAATAACTATAAACTGTAAAGTATATTTTTATTTAAATTTTCAGCTTGCAGTTTCCATAGAGTGAATTCGAAGCAATCGATGTGTTAGGTGAGGAAACATCTTCATCTGTGCAGACTAAGGCATCTACAGGAAACAGATTCTACTTAAAGGCTCAGGCAATTTATACCTTCAGCACACACTTATGAACATCATGTTCTCTTCTCTCTTGTGCTGACCCTGATCATTGTAATTTTTCAAACTGCTGATTTTAACAGTGCTTCTTGACTTTAATCTGCAAGAAATAGAATGATATTAATATCTTATGTTTGCTTGAGTTTTCTTTCTACTTATTTGTTTTGGAAATAAGGTTTCATCATATAGTCTAATTGAAGTCAAGTTTGTAATGTAACCCAGGCTGACTTTAAACTTGGAACCTCCCTTTTTCAGTCTCCCAAACAGAACTGCTACTGTGCTTCCTCATAATTGACTGACTGACTGCTGTGTTCTCTCCTGGGCTTGACTAATGGCCACACCGACATTAGCATGGTCAACCAGAGCCCTATCTGAAATCGGACTGTGTTTTTATCTTACTAAGTTGACAATTTCCATGTCACTCCTGTATGTCTTTTCAGGATCCTTCCCCACTGATTCTGCCTTTTGCAAAGCCATTCGTCAATAACCAGGGATGTATTTCTAGAAGCTTCTCTAAGGGAAGTATAGCATCAGACTCATAAAATCTGTCATTTTTTCTGAAAGGAATTGTTTCAGGGTGCAGTAGTGATTCTGAAAACCTCTCTCACTGTTTTTGTGCATGTCTATTAAGTCTCATCTTTATCCATGGAGGGTTGGGGCTGCATTACAAGAGGCCAGTGAACGCCTGGATCTTTGAGATGTAACAAACCTGAGATAAGATGTACAAGTCTGGTTTTCCTCACATAGTCACAGACATAATAATGACTCAAATATTCGCCTTTGACTTAAAGCAAGTGTCTTATGGTTTGTTTTTATATATCTTAATTGCCACCATAGCTATGTTTACAAGTAGTGTAACTGTTCAATAAATAAATATTCTGTGAACAAAGTGAGAGTAACTAATTACTTAGATGGCCATCAAGAGACTAATGGTAAGACACACAATGTGGATACTCTTCATGTCAAGGCCATTCATATTCTAGGCAACAAAAGACACGGGTGAGCTCTCAGGCAACTTAAAACAATTGTTATTTTTTCTTATTTCTAGAATTTTCTATACAGTGTAGACTTCTTTTGGCTTGGGGCAGTGAACTAACAGGTAAGGTCAGACAATTATACGTGTAACATTTACACATGTCATTGGCATTTGTCTATTAGTGTAGTTGATTATCTGCCACTAATGCAAGTAATAGAAGCATAGTTAACCCAGTAAATATGCCATTTTTTTATTTTTTGCTTGTATTGATTTAATAAAAGAGATCTATGAGTTTAGTGAATGGTAGTGTGTGCTTTTGACCCTTGCTGTTACTAAATTAATTTTCTAATCTATATCAAATAAATAAAAACTCAAGAAATTTTACACAAACTTAGAAATTAAAAGAATAAAATATTAACTATTTTGTATTTTGTAAGATGAATATATATTTCCTGCCTCATAGTTATTACATCCTTATGAGTAAGGACAAAATAAAGAAGATAAATTTATGCTATATCATACCTCTAGTATCTTGAAAGTATTGAAGACTTGTTTCCTCTCTATGGGGCTGGCAATGTCTTCCTTTTCCCATCATTTTGCTTCCCAAATAACAACATAATTTAATATTGTTTTCTAGGTGCAAATATTTTGATTTGTTTCTTTTTTGAGACAGGATTTCTCTGTGTTATAGCCCTGGTGTTCTGGAACTTGCTCAGTAGACCAGGCTGGCCTTGAATTTACAGAAATCCACCTGCCTCTGCCTCCTAAGTGCTGGGATTAAAGGCATGAGCTACCACTACCCAGCTCACAGAATTTAAATATGCAAATATATGACTAATAAATTTTAATATATAATTAAATACTTTCATGAGTTATTTCAGAGATTATAATTGATTTACTATATTAAAAAGACATAAGTTGAGCTTCCAATACCCAGCTAATTCCACTAGCAGACTAGTCCATTTGTGATATCCCCAGCATATTTATTAATGAGAAACTCCAGGGTTTTAGATTGAAGTATATATATAGTTATAGTGATAGATACAGATATAGATATAAGAAACTGACAAGCACTTAGATAAGCCTCTAGATAAGCCATGTAGTAAGATGAAATACATTTGCATCCAGAAGTACCAACTAACTCACAAGCTCTGAAATAGACAGATCTATATCAACTAAACCTCCAGTCAGGGAAAAGAAGCATACTTGCCAACAGGCAACATTGCTTTCTCTTGTGTTTCTCTGCATGAGTTGAGGTTCTTCGAGCTGTAAATGATAGAACAAGAACAGTTATTCAATTTAATTAAGCCCAAAAGGAAATTTTTGCCTTGGGCAATTGAAAGTCTGGGTGCTTTCAAATGGCTCAGACTTGTCTAAACCTAGATGCCCTATTGATACTAGTGGAAATTAATTCTTCTGTGTTAGTTACTCTTCCTGTTGCTGTGACAGCTTACTCAACAAAAACAAGTGGAGGGGAGAGGGTTTATTTTAGCTCATGGTTCAAGGAACATTCCATGGTAGCTGGGATGTCAAGGCAGCAGGAGATTGAGCAGCTGCTCACGCTGAATCCACATCAGGAAATAGAAGGATGAATGCCACTGAGTTCAGTCCCTTTCTCCCCTTACACAGTCTAGGATTCCAACCAGGGACTGGTGCCACTCACAGTGGGCAGATCTCCACACCTTAATTAACATAAGTGACAGTCCTCCTCAGGCACAGCTAGAGGCCCATCTCCCAGATTTGTCAACTTGATTAACAATGCCATCACACATTCTCTAACTTTCTGCAAGCCTAGGCCTTACCATGCTGTGTTTTCATTTGTTTTGTACATGCTGTCTTGCTATAGTTTTATACATGCCGAGTTTGGCTTATGTTGTTAGAATGGGTGGTCACATTGGAAAAAGAATACCTATCTTAATAGCCTCAGAAATAAAGACAGCAGGACTGGAATTTTCAAGGGTCCATTTAGAACTGTCTCCTGCTATTCCCAAGTTGTCCTCTTACAGTGCTGTTACTTCATTTAACACACATCTATGAAGTACTGAATTTGTATCAGGCATTCTTACAAAGATATGTGGATCTGATAGCAGAGTCTACTTGTGGGATACACAAAAAATATATAGCACATATTACAGTGTGGGAAGAACCAGGAAGAACTTGGCAGGAGTTTGCAGATCCATGAAGGGACAGACAGACATTCAAGTCTCAGTAGGATGGCCCTAGTACAGCACTAAATTTTCATTTTTTCCTGTGGTAGGGTGTGTGCTCTGGGAGCTATCACTGTCCGCTCCCAGACATGGGCTCTCTGCACATAAAGAAGGCATGGTTCTGCCTAGAAGGCATATTTTCCTTTCACCTAGGGAAATCAGTATCTCTAACTTGATTTTTTTTCAAAATGCGTCTCTAATGCATGAAAATTTGTTTTACATCTGATTCATTATTTATTTTCTATTAATGAGTCGTTTGATTGTTTCCCTGGGTGAGCAGAATTTTCCAGCCCTTGAAGATCTGAATAATGCAAAGATAACTAATTATGTATTTTTTTAATCCAGCATACACATCCAGATTCAGGAAGGTTTGTACAGAGGGAAATAGAAACCAAACATCTTAAATTGCCTTTGTTTAGAAACTGTGATGGGAAAAAATTTGCTCTAGTTTAGTTTGAAAAATAATCACTAATCTGGGGACATTTTTTATTGTTTTTTTTTTTATTTTTTAAAAGTAAGAAATTTATTTCAAAGAATCAGATTTCCACATTCCAAATAGTAGCATCAAGTTATTTGAAGGCTTGCCAGTCATTTTGATTTCTGTTTTCTACTTTTATTTTTTTTTTCTGGATCCTAGAGACTTCTTTTACTTTCTTTTTTTAATTTTTTTTTCATTTTAATTACAAATCTCAGTTTTCCCTCACATTCTTCCTGACCCTACCTCCCCAACCATAAACTCCTCAGAGTGGGTAGGGTCTCACTTGGGGAGTCAACAAAGTCTTGCATACCAAGTTGAGTGATGTAGCAGGGTCTTCTCTCTATATGTTACTTTCATTGGTCAAATAAAGAAACTGCCTTGGCCTTTTGATAGGAGAGCAGCTTAGATAGGCACAGTAGGCCAAACAGAATGCTGGGAGAAAGACAGCAGAGTAAGGCAGATGCCATGAAGCTCTGGCCCGAGATGGACGTAGGTTAGAATCTTCCCAGTAAGCCATAACCTTGTGGTGACATACAGATTATTAGAAATGGGTTAATTAAGATGTGAGAGTTAGCCAAGAAGAGACTAGATATAATAGGCCAGGCAGTGTTTAAATGAATACAATTTGTGTGTTGTTATTTTGGGTGTAAAACTAGCCATGCAGGAGCCAGGAGCGATGAAAAGCCTGCTAACCTCATCACTACAGTTGAGGCAGGACCAAGCCCCTCCCCCATATCAAGACTAAACAAGGTATCCCACTTTTGGGAATGGGCTCCAAAATGTCATTCATGTACCTGGGATAAATCATTGTCCTAATGCTAGTCCCCTTTCCCAACAGATTAAGTCACATAGCTGTCACCCACATTCAGAGGACCTAGTAAGGTCCCATGCAGGATCCTCAGCTATCAATCCAGAGTCCATGAGCTCCCAGTAGATTGTGTCAGCTGTCTCTGTGGTTTTCCCCATTATGATCTTGACCTTCCTTGCTCATATGATCATTCCTGCCTCTCTACAACTGAACTCCAGGAACTCAGCCCAGTACTTGGCTGTGAATCACTGCATCTGCTTGCATCATTTTACTGGATGTAGGTTCTATAATAAATTAGGGTAGTCACTAATCTGATTATAGGGGAAGGCCAGTTCAGGTATCCTCTCCACTATTGCTAGGAGTCTTAGCTGGGGTCATCCTTATTGATTCTTGGGGATTTCTCCACTTTTACTCCATTGTAAAAATTTGCCGTATTTTCTTTATCTGTTCTTCAGTTGAGGGGCGTCTAAGTTGTTTCCAGGTTCTGGCTATTATGAATAATGCTGCTATGACCATAGTAGAACAAATGTAGGGGGAAATTTTTATAATGTGTCACGAACTCTAAGGTAAACCTACAAATCAAGAGGCTGTGTGGTTAGTCCTTGCAGCGACCACAGCATTGCTCAGGGAATGAACTGATGGGAAAGCTCCCTGTTTCTCCACCTTGCTCTTCCTTTCCAAACAACTTTATTTCAGTGCTGATAGCTCAGAAGTCAATGGATCTATGGAATAAATTTCAGTTTTGGGACCAGAAAGATTTTACTTTGTTATAGCAAATAACTTCTGTGACTTTTGGAAAACTGTATTCCCAGGGTTAGAGCATCACATCAACAAGCAAAGAAACTGTAATCCCAAAGTCAAGCAAAAAAGTAAAAGTGATTTTGTTATATTAAAACACAGATTAACAAATAAGAAGTTAACAAAAAGAAAAACTAAGGATATAATTTCTAGTAATGTTGCATTTTGTATATTATGTGGATGTTTTTATATTTTGTAGTTTCTTATTTGGATAAAGTATTTATATATTGGATTGATAGCTAGTGAATTCTCATTATGCCCATGTTATATGTTATCTGCTAGTATATGTTGTAATAAAGCCCAAATGCTGCTACTCCAAGAATGAAATGTCTTAAAATAAATTTTTGCATAGATATTTTTATGTGAGAAAGACTATATTTGGGATGTTTATCTTTAATAATGTTTTTGGAAAGAGAATTTCTTCCTTGGATGAGTTGTATGCAAACTGAAGGGGAAACCCATAAAAATAGGTTCAGAATAACAAGTGTCTGAAACAGCTTACCTGAGCTAATGGGAACTCACTGACTCCTTACTGTCAGCAGCAGAACCAGCATAGGACCACACTAGGCCCTCTGAATGTGGGTGACAGTTGTGTGGAGGACAGTCTGTGGGGCCACTGGCAATGGGACCAGGATTTATTTCTACTGTTTGCCATGTTTTATCCTCTGGACATCTTTTGGGTGATTCTGTGTCTTCACCTATTCAATAGGAATTGTTACACTCCTAATACCTTTATCTCAATGAAAGGCAATCTTACATGTATTTACTCAAAAGCCTTAAAAGCCATAGTACTAAGTAAGTATGAAGTCATCTGAAGACAATCATGCAAAATCTAAGTGTCACCTAGGGAAGTTGTTAATATTTATCTCCTTTTATCCATCTTCATTTTCCTCTTTAAAGTGTTGATGATATTATAAAATATAGCTCATACCAAAACAGAGGATAGTTATATAATTTTATAAATATTTGTGAAATAATATTATGAATTTGCCTTTATTCATTAAACTGTCATCCATTAGAATATGGTGGCTGTCCCTAAGCCCACTATCTTCCCTAACTATTCTTTCTACTCAGTGGTATATGATAAGCACTTTTTGCTTTTTATAATAGTTTTAACACTCACACAAATTCATAAAAAATAAAATATGTTGTTTATTAATTTCCTAACAGTGACAATTAATAACATTTCCTTAACTCTTTTTATGTTTCCTAAAATAGCATTTTCCAAGATTCATGTTTTGAGAACATTTTTGTTTTTCATTCTATATAATTTTGTTAAGTAATATATATGTATACATATACATTATCTATCTATCTATCTATCTATCTATCTATCTATCTATCTATCTATCCCTACTATTCTGCTTCCCGTTCTCATAATCCATATAGAAATTGTTGTTTATTTTTGAACAGCATAGATTTGGCCTGAGTGTTAGTAAACCTAAAACTCTGGCTAAGATAACAGCTTGATTGTAGCTACATTACTAGAGAATTATCTGGAAAGTGACATCACAAATGAAGCTATAGAGTTGGGGAAGGAAGGAAAACTAATAGCATTGATTGTGCTCTGGGTAGATTTTAACTTCATAAAATATTTTTATGAATTTATTGAGTTAGCATGATTTTATATGATTTTAAACTTTGAATAAACCAAATTGATCCATTTGCCAATGCTGAACAATATTTAAATCTTTAACATTAGAAGGTTAACCTATGATCTACTCCACATTTTAGACATTGTTATAAAAATCTGGGTTTATTATATACATTTTTGTATTTATGTTACATACACATTTTAATTGTACATGTAAAGTGTATGGGAAATATATATATCAAGAGTGTGCATAAATTTAATTTATTCAGGTGAGTATATTTTACATATGTTTGTATTTGTATATGATGCTACGTTTCTCAGAGTTTGGGTAATCGTACATGGTTTGTACAGTTGCTTAAATATAGGTGTCCCACTGTGTGAAGTCTTGATTGGAGATATTTACTCTATTAACAATTCATACAACTCACTAGCAAAGTTTTATGTGCTTGAACTTTTCAGCATGGAAGGTTCTCAGTTGCTAATTAAATGTCTGTGGTGGATACAAGCCTATTCTGGCACCTAGATAACAAGACTTCCATTTCTGAGATCTGTGTCCACTCTTCACTTTCAAGTTTACTGCTCTAAGTCACTGCTCTCACCCCTTGCTCTCTCTCAGCAGGGATTTCACTTAGAGTGACTAGATAAAGTGACTACCTAGTCCTTCACATTGCCTTCCTGAGCTATCAGTTCCAACACAGTTGACACAACTTGACTTGTTTCCCTATTTCTAGCTTTGCTGGGACTCTCGCCTCGGCTCTTCTGTTGAGTTTGCTTGCGCTGTGCTCCTGAATGCTGATGACAAAGCTACAAATGGTGGTGCACTGCCTTTCTATCTCACTCCAGGGGCAGTCCTGAGACCTCAGGTTATTGAGGAATGCAGGCAGTGTCCTGTGCAGTCCTGGCCTCCGGTACTGCACCTAACACTGCTGCCAACTGTTGAAAGAAAATTCCTTTCCCCGGGTGTTGGAAAAGTAGAGACAGAACTGAAATGCAGAATGCAGCAAGCTCAATCTCATTTGCCATTAGTTGATCCTGGGGGTTCATGAGTGACTTGTCAGTTTCCAGGCGAATGCAAGAAGATCATGAAACATTTTATTCAGCTTTATTAGTTGTGTGGGTGGTAGATTTGTTTAAATAGCAAGGAATGCCTGCGTTTTACTTCCTTCATTACTGTGTTTTATCTTAGTTGGGCTTATGTTTAGAACAGGTGTGGTACTGTCATAGCACAGTAAGAAATTCAATGTGACACAAGAATCATTATATATGCATTATATATGCATAAACAAATACACATGGTATCTGTGTGCACGCACACACACATACTTGTGTTTTAACCCAAACTATTTTATGTAAGATTCTGAATTTTTGTTTTTGAAATGTAAGCATGCCTGTTCTGCATGCACACAATTATTCTTGGATTTAGAGAATGATGCAGGTATCACCCTGTGCTGATCAGTAACTCAGTCAATAAGACCATTCACACTAATGTGTGACCATCTTTCAGCAAGTGTATATTAATTCAATATGCTCAAAGGAGATATTCCATAGCAAATCACTCACTATTTTCCACCCAGAACGCATATGTACAATAGAAGCAATCACATTACATTTTACATTTTCTCTACAAAAAGGAAAAATGCCTGTCAAAAAATACACCATTGTGGATAGAGAAACCCCACAGAGCTCCCCCCCCCCCCGGCCCAGCAAGAGATACAGTAAGCTCCCAGCTTACTGGTCTATCACCATGCCTGCCACCTGCTACTGTGATGTCTCTGCCATAATGGACTATAGACCCCTGGAAACTTAAGATAAAATAATCTCTTCTTCTATAAGTTGCCTGAGTCATGGTGTTTTACCACAGCAACAAAGAAGAAAGTAATATATATAGGCATATCATAACATATTCCAGTCATATAAGAAGGTATTTTGGGTGAGTGTTTTCCAGTCCTAAGTAAATGGTCCTCCCTTGTTTTGCCTACCTGAGATATTTTTTCCTGAAAACTGTCAAAAATACTTTCAACTTCCGACCACCATCTGAGAAGAAATCCAATGAAGTCATTTATTCACGTAAGCTCCAAATCATAGCCACCATTGAAAGAAGTCAGGCTAGAAACCTGGAGGCAAAAGGTGATGCAGATGCCATGGAGGGGAACTGCTTCTCATGGCTTGCTCAGCCTGCTTTCTCATAGAAACCAGAACCGCCAACAGAGGAGTAGTTTACCCACAATGAGCCAATCCCTCCCACATCAATCACTGCAGCCTGAGATTATGGAGGTACTTTTTTTCAGTTGAGGTCCCCTCCTCTCAGATGCCTATAGCTGTGTCAAGTTGGCATAAAACTAGCCAGGATAGTACCTATTGATTATGTTCATGGCATAATAAATGTTTTTGTCTATGGAAATATAAATACAGTAAAAGAAGATCCCATCCACCAGAAAAAAAAAAATTAGAGAATGCTGAATAGAGAACACATGGTTGAAAGAGTTAAAAGTGAGATACATAAAGAATGTTGTGGAACTATAGGAAGGAATGGCATTCATTGGTGCACTGGAAGAAGAACTATATAGAAGATGCTGTTTGAAAAGAACCCAAAAATAAAGTTTTACTAAATGCTTTAAAGCATACCGTTCATATCATGGGCTAAGGCAGAGGACATGAAACGATGCAACACTGTGTGCTGAAATGACCTGATACTTTATTTAGAGTTTCTGATAATAGCCAATGTCAGTGAGTTTCTTTATATAGAAGCATTCTATTTAAAGCAAATAAATTGCATAGAGGGATGGAAATAAAAAGTAATTTATTTGGCAGATGTTATGGATTGAGTGCTGAGGTCAACTGACCTCTCTAAAAATCTTCATTTCTCCAAATAAATAAAAATATCATAATGATGAGGTCATACCCGTAACAGTAACAAGCACACCATGTTATGTTCTTCAGGGATTACTGCTGAAGCATACTGTGAGTTAGTAGGCTTATTTTTAAATCAACTGTTCTGCATACCACCACTGCATAGTCATTTGTATTTTTCCTATCTGAGAAACAACAACCTAATAGAAATATTTCAATTTTTTTCAGGCGTGTAGAAAATATATTACTCTTATTTCCAAGAAATTTAATTCAAAATGCAGTGTTTAGGAGCTAGAAGTTTATCTCAGTGGGTAAAGGGATCACTGAACAAGCATGAAAACCTAAATCCAGACCCTCAGCCCTCATAAAACTCAGGCATAGCTGGCACTGCATTTGTGTAACCTCTGGGGATATGGAGGGCAAAGATAGGCTTATCCTGGGGATACACTACCCACACAGTCTAGGCAAAATGATCATTTCCAGGTTCTGTGAGAGACCCTGTCCTCAAAAGTAGATTGAAAGAAATAGAGGGTAACACCTAACATCAGCACCTGGCCTTCACATGTATACCTACATTCACATGTGTGCATGCAAATACACACACACAATTCAGTTGTTATCCATTGAGCCTGATAGTTACAGTTACACAGAAAGTCTTTAAAATTACCAAAGCATAACTTATGTTCATATAAATCCTGTCAAAGGGACTATGGTCATAGCTACATAATGGCACTTGCTGAGCAATCATGACAGCTTAACTTTGAATCTTCAGTACCCATATGAAAACTCCTTACGTGGCTCAGAACTCCAGTACTTGGGCAGGGGAAGAGACAGGAATACAGGAATATACAAGGAACTTGATGGCCAGTCCAAATGGCAAGTTTCAGGTTCAGCAAACTATTTTGTCTCAAGGGACTAAGGAAAAGGAGTGATAGAAAAACACACCCGATGACCTCTCCTGGCTCCTTCATATATGGGTGCACACGTATAAATACCACAATGCACACACACACACACACACACACACACACACATACACACCACAGTACACCTAGAATTTTTATTTAATTTGTTTTATTTTTTCTTTCTTTTTTATTTTTTTACGTTTTTATTGTGTGTTTGTGTGTTTGTGTGTGTGTGTGTGTGTGTGCTAAGCAGTAACTACTGTAGAAAAGTGGCTGGGACAGCAACCTTTTAAAAACAACAGCTGAACAGATTTTTATTGATATTTATTGAGCTCTACATTTTTCTCTGCTCCCCTCCCTGCCTCTCTCCTCCCCCTGTTAAACCTCCCTCAAGGTCCCCATGCTCCCAGTTTACTCAGGATACCTTCTCTTTTTCTACCTTCTACTGTCCATGTAGATTAGATCTATGTAAATCTCTCTTAGTGTCTGCATTGAAGTCTAAGTTATCTGGGGTTGTGGTTTGTAGGCTGGCTTTCTGTGCTTTATGTTTAAAAACCACCTATGAGTGAGTACATGTGATAATTGTCTTTATGTATCTGGGTTACCTCACTCAAAATAAAGTTTTCTAGCTCCATCCATTTTCCTGCAAAATTCAAGCTGTCATTATTTTTTTCTGTTGTGTAGTACTCCATTGTGTAATTGTACCACATTTTCCTTATCCATTCTTCAATCGAGGGGCATTTAGGTTGTTTACAGATTCTGGCTATGACAAACAAAGCTGCTATGAACATGTCCTTGTGGCATGGTTGAGCATCGTTTGGATATGTATCCAAAAGTGGTATTACTGGATCTTGTGGAAGGTTGTTTCCTAAATTTCTGAGAAATTGCCCTACTGATTTCCAAAGGGGTTGTACCAGCCTGCATTCCCACCAGAAATGCAGAAGTGTTCCCTTTTTCCCACAACCTCTCCAGCATAAGTTATCATCAGTGTTTTTGATCTTGGCCATTCTTATCGGTATAAGATGGAATCTCAGAGTTGTTTTGATTTGCATTTCTCTGATGACTAAGAATGTTGAACATTTCTTTAAGTATCTTTCGGCCATTTTAGATTCCTCTGTTGATAGTTCTCTCTTTAGGTCTGTACTCTATTTTCTATTGGATTATGGGTTCTTTGGGTGTCCAATTTCTTGAGTTCTTTGTATATTTTGGAGATCAGACTTCTGTCTGATGTGGGATTAGTTAAGATATTTTCCCATTCTGTAGGCTGTCATTTTATCTTGTTGACCATTTCCTTTGCTTTACACAAGCTTTTCAGTTTCAGGAGATCCTATTTATTAATTGTTTCTCTCAGTGTCTGTGCTGCTGGGGTTATATTTAGGAAGTGGTCTCCAGTGCCAATGCGTTCAAGTGTACTTCCCACTTTCTCTTCTATAAGGTTCAGTGTGGCTGGCTTTTTGTTGAGGTCTTTGATCCATTTGGACTTGAGTTTTGTGCATGGTGATAGATATGGGTCTGTTTTCATTCTTCTACATGTTGATATCCAGTTATCACAGCACCACTTGTTAAATATGCTTTTTTTCCACTTGATATTTCTTGCTTCTTTATCAAAGATCAGGTGTTCGAAGATGTGTGGATTGATTTCTGGGTCTTCTATTTGGTTCTATTGGTCCTCCTGTCTGTTCTTGTGCCAATACCAGGCTGTTTTCAATACTGTAATTCTGTAGTAGAGTTTGAAGTCAGGGATTGTGATGCCTCTGGAAGTTATTTTATTATACAGGATTGTTTTGGCTATCCTGGGTTTTTGCTTTTTCATATGAAGTTGAGTACCATTGTTTCAAGGTCTTTGAAGAACTTTGATGGCATTTTGATGTAGATTGTTTTTGGTAAGATTGCCATTTTTACTATGTTAATTCTGCCTACCCAAGAGCATGGGATATCTTTTTACTTTCTGGTGTCTTCTTCAATTTCTTTCCTCAAAGATTTAAAGTTCTTGTCATACAAGTCTTCCACTTGATTGGTTAGAGTTACTCGGAGATATTTTATGCTAGTTGTGACTATTGTGAAGAGTGCTGATTCTTTTGTTTCTTTTCCAGCCATTTTATCATCTGTGTACAGGAGCGCTACTGATTTTTTTTTTAGTTAATCTTGTATCTTGCTACATTGCTGAAAGTGTTTATGAGTCGTAAAAGTTCCTTGGAAGAATTTTTGGGGATCACTTATGTAAACTATCATATCATTAGCAAATAGTCAAAGTTTGACTTCTTCTTTTCTAATTTGTATCCCCTTGATCTCTCTTTGGTGTCTTATTGCTCTAGCTGGGACCTCAAGAACTATATTGAATATATATGGAGACTAAACATAATTAAGGCAACACACAGCAAACACCTTGAGTTTTAAATAGGTCTAAGGGGTTAAGGGCATAGCCCGGAGAAGAGCTCCTGGATTAGGCGTGCATTTCAAGCATTCCCTATGCTTCTGACTCATGCCTTAGATCCCTGAGTGATGCAAAACTATGTAAACTGAGGGCAAGGCAAAGGCAAATGCTAGGCAGAGGGGCAGATATTCTGAATATCAGGAGACAGGAAAAGTCAGCAACAATAGAAGATAGCAAAGAAACAGGTAGCAAAGGCTTGTTTATCTACATGTACAGCTATATCATTGTTGAAGGTTACTAGCATACCCATGATTAAAGTTCAAGTCAGTATAATCAAGCCTGGGTAAGTGGTTAATCAAATCGTGGATATGAAAAGGATGTCTAGAGAGTTCAGCTACGGACAGTTGTACTTGAATATGTAAAAAGAGTAAACTGGGAGTTTGACCCAAAGGATGTCAGTTCTTGTGTGGATCTTAATTAGACTTTCTTTAAAGGTCAAGAAAAAGAGATTAAACAGAAATATAAACAGAGACTCCTGTCATTACTACTGATATAGTGCTATGCAGACAAATTTAGAGAGCAGAAATGATGTTAAAATTGAAAATATAGCATGGATAGTAATCCAATGAGTAAAAGACAAAAATTATAGAATAGATAACATTAGAAGTAGAAAAGATTATCAGCAGCTAGAAGGATGCTCAGTGAGTAATAATAGCATTTCCTCTGGAAATTCAGAGATCCAGGTTTTAATCTTCAGCTCTCATGTACAGAGTTGGATGCCACTTTGCATGCTTATAAGCCCCAAACTGGGGTATCGGGACAGGAGAATAAGAGAGCTCAGAAACTTTGCTGGTTAGCCATCTAGATAAAGTGGCAAGCTTCAGGTTCAGTGACAGGCACTTTCTCAAGACCATAGGGCAGAGGGCAACCAAGGAAGATATGTGATGTCCTGCCCTGACCTCCCTGCACACACACCTACAAACTCACACCCATACACCACCAACATTGCCAGAAACACAAGTAGAGAAGCTTAGTTGAGCTTGGTAGTAGAGGCTTGTTACCTCAATTTGGGGGTCTGAGGCAGTAAGATTAGAACCCTGTCTCAAAGTATAAAGTAAAAACAAAAACCAAAAAATAAAACAAACTTGGAAGAAAACTAAGTGGTAGACAGCTTGCCTAGCTACTGTGGGGTCCTTGAATCAAGGCCCAGAATTAGGGGGAAAAACATCAGAAAATATTTTAATTTTTTGCCTTAAATATGCCTTAAAATTAAAAAGTTACAATAAGATTTGATTTTAGTTTAATTCTCCCACATTATTTTCATTTATGGCAGCTTTGCCTCAGGCTACTAGGCTTGAGTATGAAAAGATCCAGTGCACACTTGTGTTTCACAGTACTGAATGGTTTACCTATTCACATAGATTATTTTATTTTTCTTAGAAACTTTCTGGGATTTCTATCTACCATAAAACTGAAGCCCATAGAAGCACCATCCACCCTGGCTAAGGATTTCAGGTAAGGCTCACAGGTGGAGTCTGGACTGAGGCATTCTGCCGTCTGATTTGTTCCCCTTCAAAAATCCAGACACGTTGGTCCTCATGTTGGAAACTGGAGTCAGACTCTCCATCTCCACTCTACAGTTCTGCCGGGGCAGCCTTCCCATACTACCACACACACCATGCTCTTACTCTTCAATGTCTTCAGGAAGGAAACAGGGACAGTAGAGATGCAAAGCTAGTTGTATGAAATAACTCACATTGTCCAACATTCTGCTGTGGGATTTTCAGGCACAGAGTAAAACTGAATGAGACAGACCATTCACATGTGAGCATACTTGCTCTGTAACAGATGTATCCATTTATCCTTAAACTGATTTGCTCATTGTATTAGTGACTTCTCTTTTGCTATGAAAAATACCAAGACTGAAAGCCACTTACAGATGAACACATTGACTTTGGCTTACTGGTCAAGAAGGACAAGTAGTACCCATCATGGTAGAGAGGCATGGTATTGGAGCAGGAAGCTGAGAAATCCTGTCTCAATCGGCAGCACTAAGTAGAAAATAAGTTGGAAGTAGGATGAGACTATTAAATCTCGAATCCTGCCCCAGCGATGTGCTTCCTCCAGCAAGGCTGCACACCTTCCCAAACAGTGCCACTTACTGGAGGCCAGGTGTTCCAATATCTGAGCCTATGAAGAGAATTTCTCATTGAAACCACCACCCCCGTGAATCCAAATAATGATGACGCATAGTCTAAAAACTCTTTGAGAATTTTAGTATATTAGTTAGTTTGCAGATTGGACAAAACATTATCAAGGCATGAATCACAATATTAAAATATGTTTCTTCTGTTTACAAATTGTGGTTCTAATAGTTTGAATTATACCGATTACCTGCTTACTCCTCTGGGCCTGCCCAGGGACAATTTCTTTATGGAGGGCAAATCAGTTCTGTGGATATTGTAATTTCAAACCTCATCTTTATTCAAATTACTTATCCATAGGTGACCATTTGCAAAAGCACTGTAGGGACAGTATATTACCTACTGAGAAATTCTTAGTGAAGGTTGGAGTTGAAAAGGAAAAGAGACAATTTGGTTATGTGCTGCATCAGTGGCTTCGTACTGTATTCCACAATGTACAAAGATCTTCATGTGGCATAGATAACATGCAAGTATCTGGCATTCATTTGATATAAAATATGTGAACAATTGTGTATATTTTTGAATACAGGTTCTCACACTATAATTCAGACTAGCCTGCAACTCACTATGTTAGACTGGCAAAGTGATGGAATTATAAACATGAGTCACCAGGCCTGGCTGACGATTATACACATGTATATACTACTTACAAAATATAGTACTCTAGAATGTATACTCATATGAATATTAAAATACGTGTGAATTCTGTATAATTATGGAATATGAGGAAGGTAAATGCATGCTTATTTATCTTTTGTTCATATGCCAATATATTTCATTCGTTTAGATTTTTGTTGACTAATTGTGTGTGTATACACACTCACATGTGCTTAGTCATACATATGTATAAATGTGGGTATCTGTATACACATGTATATACAGAAGCCAGAAATTGACATTAGGAATCATATTCTGTTGCTTCCCACCTTGTTTACTGGGGCAGGGTCTGTTGCTGAATCTGAAGCCATTAATTCTGGCTAGGCTAGCCAGCTAGCTTATAAAAGAGATCACCTGTCTCTTTGTTCCAAGCGATCGGTTTCTGTACATCTGTACGCTAGTCCTCATTCTTACATGGCGAGCGCCTTATATGCTAAGCCATCTCTCTACACCTCAATGTATGTTTTTATGTGATCTTCAGTAGCTTTAGGGATTATTCTCATTTTAATTAAGTGTTGATAAAAGAAAAACCATGCAATTTGGAGTTACCTAGTCTTAACACAACCCATACATAGACTATAGCACTGGGGGTGGACTCACTGAGAAAACTGAAAGGATTTCGCATTATGGGTGGGAGAAACCCTCAGAGCTGTGCAGGCACGAGTATGACATGATTTCCACTGTGACTATCCTGAAACAGTAGTCAACGATTGGTACAGTCATCCATAGATCATACGATCCTGTCATCTCACTGAGAAAACCAAATGTAACTTTGTTCCCTTCAAACATAGATATCTGAGCTTCCTTGGAGGTGCTAAAGTATGAAGGGAACCATCATGTATCTTAGAGAAGTGCTCTGGTGCACACATTGAAATCTGGCATGGCTCTACGTGGTTTTCACAAAACGTACAGCAACCATCCCTACCCCCAAAGGTTTCCTCAGGTTGGGGAAGATGCCAGGAATGAAGCACGAAGCAAAATATTAACATTTCACACAGTGAGCAGGTCACACAGTGTGAGTCTCAGAAACAAAGTGCCTATATTTCCCCAGAGTTTATGCCCATGACACGGCCCTTGAACAATTCATTACCGTTGCTCTGATGGCTTGTCCCAGAAGAATGTATTGACTTTTGTTGGCATTGAAAAGATGCTCAAAAGATCAAAATAACAAAATCAAGTGGAAATAGCCTCTGCAGGGATAAAAAGCTTCTGCTCAATGATGCCTGAACTGGTCCTGTGTCTGAGGGATGTTTCCCACAGAGAGCTGCGTGTGAGTTCTGCCTTTTGAGCACCATGGCATGAGAGACAGAGGGGAGTTCAGGACAAAGTATGTCATATTCAAAGATGCTTACATCTCTTCAAAGAAAGGCTGGTACTTCAGACAAATGCAGGGGCTTCCTCTGAAGGATACTAGCAGCTACAGGCAGTGTCACCTCTGTTAAGCTGTTCCTATTCTAAAATGCCATCTTCAGAGAAGAAATTCACAAAGAGCATAAAACTTACAGGCTCCTTTTGTATGTAAGCTTATATTATTAATATTTGTAAAAACTGACAGGTGCCATTGTGATATTCTCATGTACTTGTGTGACACTCTTTGGTTCTTGAGAACACTGATGACTATGGAAAAAATAGATTTTTCTTTTCTCCACAGTGATTAATCAGAAATCAGGCAGCAAAATGGTCCCCCATCAACCACACTGGGCTTTTTCCAGAACCATTCAAAAATTTCCCCATTTTTTAAAATAGAGTTTTTATCATATAATATTTCTTGATTATTATTTTACTTTATTTATGCCTCCCAGTTCCTGCTGCCTCCCTTTTCACCAGATTTGTCCTCTTTCTGTCTCTCATGAGAAATAAACAAAAGGCTGCTAAAGGATAATAATAAAATAAAAGTAAGATAAAATAAAAACTGATACATCTCAAGAGAAGAAAACAAGCAAACAGAAGGAAAAGAACCCAAAACAAGGCACAAAAAGAAAGACAGTTGTTCAAACACTCAGGAATCCCATAATGACACTAAATTAGAAATCATAATATATATGCAAGGAAGAAGAATATTTAATAAGATAAAATAAACAAATAAATTTAAGAAGGAGATGCCACAACAAACCTACAAACCTACAAACATCCCACTGCGTTCATTTTCTGCTGGCCATCTACTGCTGGCTTTATGTGTGCCCAGGAGAGTAGTTTGTTTCCCCAAATAAGACTCCCTTAGAAGAAACTCCATTTACAAATAGTTATCATTTGGAGATGGGTTCTGTGTTATGGATGTGGGAATATAAGTTAATATATTCAGTGATTTTATTGATTTAGAGGGCCTTGCTTACTTGGTGTCTTTCATCCCCTATGGCTCTTATACACTGACATTCTTTTTGCCCTCTTCTGAAAGGTTTTCTAAGTTCTTAGGAGTGGAGTGTGGGAGCTTTATGGAGACATCCTGCTTAGGGATAAAGGAAAGTTAGATAGGGGAGCAGGGAAGCACATATCTTAGTTAAGGGAGCCACCTTAGTGTTGGCAAGAGACTTGAACCTAGAGTGGCTCCCAGGAGCCCAAGGCGATGTCCCCAGTTAGTCCCTTGGGAAGCTGAGGATAGGGAACCTGAAATGACCCTATCCTATAGCAATACTGACGAATATCTTTCATATTACCATAGAACCTTCATCTGGTGATGGATGGCGATAGAGACAGAGACCCACACTGGAGCACTGGACTGAGCTCCCAAGGTCCCAATGAGGAGCAGATGGAGGGAGAACACGAGCAAGGATGTCAGGACCACGAGGGGTGCACCCACCCACTGAGACAGTGGGGCTGATCTATTGGGAGCTCAGCAAGGCCAGCTGGACTGTGACTGAAAAAGCATGGGATAAAACCGGACTCTCTGATCATGGCGAACAATGAGGACTGATGAGAAGCCAAGGTCAATGGCAAGGGGTTTTGATCTTACTTCATGTTCTGGCTTGGTGGGAGCCTAGTCAGTTTGGATGTTCACCTTCCTAGACATGGACGGAGGGGGGAGGACCTTGGACTTTCCACAGGGCAGGGAACCATGACTGCTCTTTGGATTGGAGAGGGAGGGGGAGAGGAGTGGAGAGAGGGGGAGAAGAGTGGGGGGAGGGGGAGGGAAATGGGAGGCTGGGAGGAGGCGGAAACTTTTTTTTTTCTTATTCTCAATAAAAAAAAAAGAACACTGAATTTTTTTTTCTTTACTCTAGGACTCTGGAATTTCTAGTCTCCAGTTCTTGGTCTCTCAAGCTGCATTGGGCTCTTTGTCATAAAGTGGGCCTTAAGTCAAACCATGTATTAGTTAGTTACTCCTGTAACTTTTGTCCTATCATTGCACTAACATATTTTACAAGCAGAACACAGTTGTAGATGTAAGTTTATATGTCTGGGTTGATTCTGTGGTTCTTCATTGGTAACATGCAAAGTACCTTCCTGTCCCAAAGATATTAGCACGTAGGGGTGAAATTCTTTGTAGGTACTAGTTTGACTTCTCCATATTCATAGAGGTTGTCTTCATTAGTAGGGCCTTACCATCAGTGTGTGGAGAGCAACCTAGTATCTGGACAACCTCCTGGATTCTTTAGGGAGTCCCATGGTACTGCTTTGGGCAGCAACTCAGTTGTACGTAACCCAGTCTTGGTACTGGAAGCTTTATTCTGTGACAAGTTGTCAAGTTGGGTACCTGTCTCTAGCATAATTTGTAATTGTTGTTTAAATTGTCTTTATTCTCATATATATTAATTATAAAACTTCTATTCTATATGGATATTGTACTATCCATCAAATGGCCCTTAATTTTATTTGTCTCTCCCCATATTTCTTCCCTCCTCCTCCTAATTCTCCCGACTCTCCATTTGATCCGTCTGTTCCAATCCCTTTCCCCCTTCTAACCATAGCTATCTATTCTATTTTCACTTCCTAAAGTGATTTATCTGTTTCTTTCCCCAGCAGTATACCTATCCTCCACTATTCTGTGGATTGTATTACTCTATTTGCACTCTTTTATAGCAACCATACAGTTTGATAAACACCATTGGTAAAAGATGCTGCCTTTTTTCAGGTGTTGATAGGTGTAAGGATTTGCTTCTGGGTTTTAAATTTAATTCCATTGGTCAATGTATCTGTTTTTGTGCCGGTGCCATTCTGTTTTTATTGCTATAGCTCTGTAGTGAATTTGAGATCAGGGATGGTAATACCTCAGGAAGTTCTTTCACTATTCAGGTTTGTCTTACCTATCCTATTGTTGTTGTTTTGTTTGTTTGTTGGTGGTGTGTATCTATCTATACGAAACTGAAAATGTCATTTCAAGGAATGTGAAAAATTGTATTAGAGATTTGATGGTTGTTACATTGAATCTGCAGATTTCTTTTGGTAGAATGGCAATTTGGCCATATTAATCCTGCTAATTCATAGACATGGGTAATCTTTCTATCTTCTCATATATTCTTCAATTTCTTACCTCAATATTTTTAAAATTTTTAACCATATAAGTCTCTCACTTTCTTGGTAAGAGTTACCTCAAGATATTTTATATTATTTAAGGTTATTTCTGGAAAGTGTTATTTTCCTGATTTCTTTCTCAATCCTTTGGGCATTTGTATATAGGAAAACTACTGATGTTTCTGAGTTAATTTTGTATAAAAATACTTTGACTTATGTGTTTATCAGCTGTAGAAGTTTCCTGGTGAAATTTGTGAGGTCACTCAATTACATATACATTTCTTCTGAAAATGAATTTATTTTAACCATTTTATAATTATTAATTATTTCACAATCCCAGAGTACCTAGACAACAAAGAGGACCCTAAGAGAGACATACATGGACTTAATCTACATGGGAAGTAGAAAGAGACAAGATCTCCTGAGTAAATAGGGAGCATGGGGAACAGGGGAGAGGGTGGAAGGGGAAGAGAGAGGGAGGGAGGAGAGAGGAAGGGAGGGGTGCAGAGAAAAATATATAGCATAATAAAACAATTTAAATTTTTTTATTTTGGCTTTTTTTCTTTCTAATTTTTATCTCCATGATCTTCTTTAGTTGTCTTATTGCTCTAGTTAAGACTTAAAGTACTATATTGAATAGGTATGAAGAGAGTTGGCAACATTATCCTGTTCCTAATTTGAGTGCAATTGCTTTGAATTTAAGTTGATTTGGGATATGACCTTGCTCTTAAACTCCCTTTAACATGTTTAGCATCTCCTTATATTCAAGGTTTTTACCATTTAAGGCTGTTGGAATTTATCAAAGGCCTTTTCTTCATCTAATGAGATGATCAAGTGTTTTATGTCTTTCAATTTGTTTATGTGGTACATTACATTTATTGATTTGCATATGTTGAACCACTCCTGCATTTCTGGGATGGAGCCTAAAAGATCACAGTAGTTGACCTTTCTGATGTGTTCTTGGGTTTGATTTGCGAGTATTTTACTGAGTGTTTTTGTGCTTATATTCTTAAGGGAAATTAGTTTGCAATATTCATCCTTTCTTGGATCTTTATGTGATTTGGGTATCAGGGTGGATGTGGTCTCATGAAATAAATTGGAAAATGTTCCTTTAGTTTCTGTTTTGTATAATTATTTAAAGAGTATCAGCATTAACTGTTCTTTGAAAATCTGATAGAATTCTTGGCTCAAACAATCAGACCATTGACTTTTTTTGGTCGGTCAGACTTAATGACTGCTTCTTCTTCATTAGGGGTCATAGGTTTGTTTAAAGTGCTTATCTGGTCTTGTTTTAACTTTAGTAAATGGTCTATATTGAAAAAATTATCCATTTCTTTTAGATTTTCCAATTTGATAGAGGACAGATTTTTAAAGCATGTCCCTATTACTCTCTAGATTTCTTGAGTGCTGTTGTTATGTACCCCTTTTCATTTTTAATTTCGTTAATTTAGATCTTCTTAATCTATGTTTTAGTTAGCTGGAATGAGGGTTTTCTTTATTTTATTGTTTTTTGAATAAGGGTTTTTAAATCTTACTGATTTTTCTCAAAGAGCCAACTCTGTTTCATTGATTTTTTGTATAATTTTTGTTTTATTTTATTAATTTTAACCCTGAGTTTGATTATTTCTTACCATCTACTCCTTTTGCATGTGATTTCTACTTTTTCTCCTATAGCTTTCATGTATGTTGCTAAGTTACTAATATGAGTTCTCTCCAATTACTTATGGAGGCACTTAGTGCTATGAACTTGCCTCTTAGAATCACCTTCATTGTGTTCCATAAGTGTGAGTATCTTGTGTATTCATTTTCGTTCCATTCTAGAAAGTTTTCTTTTCTTTTATTGTTTTCTGTCTTTACCCACTTTTCTTTCATAAGTAAGTTGCTCAGTTGTCATAAGTTTGTAAACTTTTTGATGTTTCTCCTGCTGTTGATCTGTGGTAGTCAGATAGGGTGAAGGGAATTATTTTACTTTTCTTGTATCTGTTGAGGCTCACTTTGGTGTATGTCATCAATTTTGAAGAAAGTTTCATGAGCTGCTGTAAAGAAGGTATATTATTTTGTGTTTGGGTGAAATGTTCTATAAATGTCTGTTAGGTTTATTTGGTTTGTAATGCCAGTTAGCACCAGCATTGCTCTGTTTAGTTTTTTGTCTGAATGACTTATCATTTGGGGAAAGTGGGGTATTGAGGTCTCCTATTACCAGTATATGATTTATGATATAGTAGGTTGGTTTGTTTGTTTTTATGAACTTGTGTCTCCTTGTGTTGATCATGTATGTTAAGCATTGAAATTTCTTCTTAATTGTTTTTTTTTCTTTGATGAGATGCCCTGTCTTTCCTTATCTCTTCTGATTATTTTTGGTTGGAAGTCTATATTGTCAAATATTGAAATGGTTACCAAGCTTGCTTCTTAGGGCCATTTGTTTTCAATATCTATTTTTACCTTTTAATCCTGAGGTGATATCTATCCATGAAGTTAAGGCATGTTTCCTGGATGTAGCAGAAGAATAGATCCAGTTTTTGCATCCATTCTGTTAGTCTATGTCTTTTCATTGGGAAATTGAGTTCAATGATATCAATGAGCAATGTTTGTTGATTCTTGTTATTTGGGGGTTTTGTGGTGTGTGTGTGTGTTTGCGCTCGCGTGTGCGTGCACGTGCCCGCGTGTGTTTCCCTTCTTTTGAAATGAGGAATTTGATGGCCAGGAATAATTTGTTGGGTCTTCTTTGGTGTGGTTAACTTCTTTCAGTTGTAGGTTTTCTTCTACTGCCTTCTGTGGAGCTAGATTCATGGAGAGAAGTTCGTAAAGTTTTAGTTTTATGATGAAATGTCTTATTTTCTCCATCAACTGTTATTGAAAGTTTTTTTTTTTTTTTTTTTTTTTTTTTTTTTTTTTTTT